>NC_091072.1:64594772-64897803 GCF_032405125.1 Capricornis sumatraensis | reverse complement strand
GTTAAAAGTGTAAAATTTTATACTTACTAAATTTTAAAAGTCTGACTAGTATAAAATAATTTCTTTTTATATTACTTAGGAGTTTGAATGTATTTTTATAAACTTTGACAAATTTTTGAAGAGTTCTTTTGCAAAAAAATCTTAAACTTTTTTGCATACTTTCCTATGAGTTCTTATAACAGGATTCCACATACGATTCTTCTTGCATAGAGCTTCAGCTGTGACTGCAGTTCTGAGAACAGTAGGTGCTATCCTCACATTTCAAATCAAAAGGCCAATTTTTCTATACAGGTCTTAAAAAGGAGGTATCAGAAGCTGGTTTTGCAATAAACATTAAACCATCATCCACATCGAGGATCTATACAAAGAGCTAAAACTATCAAAAGTTCAAGAGACCAGCAATAGAGGACATTGCAAGTATTAGGGGAAAAGTGCTTCTCCTTCCCCAAAGCCAAGCAAGGAAGCTTTGATAATGATTAGACACATATTGCCTGGAATTTGAGGGATATGGAGATCAGCATGTGACTCACACTAAGAAGTGTGAAGCAGAGAGACTAGAATGGCATGCCCCTGCTGGGCAGAACTGAGACAACAACAGAATTTCCTACAAGCTAGATTAGATCCGTGTGTCAGAAATCCAGTCTCCAGCTATTTTAAAAGATGAAAATAGCTAAACTGAGGATGGGCCATGAGGAGCCACAATCTGGCCTGGGGAACCCTTGACTGCCTAAGATGGGACAAATCCAGCATCAGGTCCAAAAATAAGCAACACAATGACCCTCAAGAGAAAAAGCTGCCATTTAAACATCTGTCTCTCCCAGCTGCGCCAACACAAGACACAACTGTTCAATTTGTCTTGCCCCTGAGTTCTACTCCTGCCCTGTGCTTCAATCCTGGAGGACCTTAAAAGCAGTTTGGGGAGCAGGGGAAGTGGAAAGGAGCAGACAGAAGCATGTAGGCCAGGTGAGGACATAGAAGAAAGATGATCACACCCCTATACTGGTTTCCTTAGGAGAAATTTTTTTTTTTTTTTTACTTTTCTGAATGATTACTGATTTACTTTACTTTTCATTATTATTATTTCATTATTTATTATTTTTACTATCATTTCATAATTCATTAGTATTGTTTTTCAATTATTATTATGGCTATATCTGTATAGTGAAATAGTGGTAGATATATATGATTTAGATAAATTCAAGATTTTGTACTGCTCTCATTTTTGGCTTGGATAACAGTTTCCTAAGAATTCACTACATTATACATAAATAACTGAATTAATTAAGTGACTAAGATAATAGAGGGTCATTTGTATAACAGAGGTTGACAAAATATACGATCCAAATCCAAAAAGAATGAAAAGTATCTGCTTATAATACACTACATTTGAATCTTTACTGATATACCACTCTATTTTTTATCCTGTGAGTAGCTATCTATCTTTATGTAAGAAATACTGTTTCACTTCTAATACTTTATCATATGTTTTAATACGCACCAGACAAGTCCTCCTTCATCCATCTCATTCAATATAGGCAGTCCGTATTTTACACAATACTGTGCTAACTGTAAAGCATGCAGCTAAAGCTGTATTCTCAAAATGCACAACTTCTCAGTTACCAAGAAACTATGCAAAGTAAGGACACTGTTCCGATACATCCAAGTTTGAATTAATACCACACAATGCAGAGTAGAAATACCTATTCCTCCAGTTTCCATCCATACATTCTGTTAGATAAATTTTGAAATGTATGTATCAAGTTATAAAATTCATAGATTAATTTGGAAAAAATAGCTGTATCTCTTAACACTGTATCAGAACTATTTTAACAAACAAAAATTAATTAGTAAAGATGCCAGTTCTAAAACAAAAATATATAACATAATATTTGAGGCCATGTCAAATAAAAACTCTATCTGATGGAACTGGAAGTTAAACTTCATTAGTCCATGGAGGCTTTTTCTCTGCTGCTGGGTAGAGGCATCTTCTAACCATTGCAATCTGATCAGCATGCTTCTTAACTGCTCTGGAATGTTCAATGCACAGAAACAGATTCCAAGTAATAGATCTTGATCTGTATGGGACAAAGGACTTCATGGGAAAATATCTGAGTGGAAAACAAGTCTGATAGAACAGCAAAGCCTGAATTGGAAAGAACAATAATGTTTTCAGGGTGAGTATGAGACTGGGATCACCATCCCCTAACAGTTGCTCCTAGGGAGGCCTCTTTGTCTAAGGAAGAGAATGATGTAGGAACATGGATGACTCTATCAGTGGCCCAACCTACCCACTATGAGAAAACACGTGAAAAGACTAGACACATAAAGAAAAACCTTTTTTACCCCTGATGGTCAGAGGAAAAAAAAAAAATCAAAAGTGAAGATTGTGTGGGGCAACACTTAAAATTACATGATCAACAACCCTTGAGCAATAGAGGACAGGGCTAACCAGAGGCATGGACACTGGAAAAGAAGTTCTCCATAACTGCAAGAAAAAAGTTCTGTTCACATCAGAATTTTGCCTCTCCAAGGACTTCCAGAAGAAATTACTCAGGAAAATTGGAAAAGAGAAATAACCTGCACTTCTTGTAAGTCAAGAAAGTACTAACTTAAGAGATTTGAGTTCTGGCATATTGCCATAAAGGAGCAACTAGGAAACATATGGATGACCCCAAAATCTATAGCTTTCCCAGGTATGATATGGTAATATTATGCTAAGTTAGCCAGAATGTTCAGTTCCCCTGCCTTCCTTAACTCCAGTGGCAACTTTTCCCTGGAGGGACATTTGGCAACATCTGGAGAGTTTTGTTTGTCACAGCTGAGGGTAGGCACTAGTGGCATCTAGTGGGTAGAGAACAGTGAGGCTGCCGTATATGGTAAAATGCAGAGGACGCCCTATCACCACAAGGAATTATCTGGTCCCAAGTGACTCTAGCATCAAGGTTGAGAGATCCTAGTTTAAGACATTTATTTCCTCACTGTCCCAGCCTCCTTAGTCTACAACCTCAGTACAAGTGTCATGTCACTTTTAAGCGACATTCTGCAAGTGTCAAACATAAAACAGACCTTGTGATTATTTCATTTCTTCTTAATATACATCACTTCTCACTAACACTTTCTCCTGCTTTTGAATATATTTGTGTCACTCTCCTAGGTTAATCCATGACAGATACATACTATCTTTAAAAACTTGGCCATCCATCAACTCTGAAAAAAATAAAACTTCATGTGAAAAACAAGTTGGTTGCAATTATAGCTTCATCCAGTCCCCTGGCAAATATCTGTAATGCTGATATAGTACTTCTGATAAGTGTTTCCCCAAATGCATCTCTTCAGTAGCATTAGAAATAATAACTGAAAGAAATGGGTCTTTCCAGTTTCATTAACTGTAGTTGGAGAGTATTTTAAATCAAATTTATTGCTAGAATATTTGTTCAGTTCAGTTCAGTCGCTTAGTCGTGTCCGACTCTTTGCAACCCCATGAATCGCAGCACACCAGGCCTCCCTGTCCATCACCATCTCCCGGAGTTCACTCAGACTCACGTCCATCAAGTCCGTGATGCCATCCAGCCATCTCATCCTCTGTCGTCCCCTTCTCCTCCTGCCCTCAATCCCTCCCAGCATCAGAGTCTTTTCCAATGAGTCAACTCTTCGCATGAGGTGGCCAAAATACTGGAGCTTCAGCTTTAGCATCAGTCCTTCCAAAGAAATCCCGGGGTTGATTTCCTTCAGAATGGACTGGTTGGATCTCCTTGCAATCCAAGGGACTCTCAAGAGTCTTCTCCAACACCACAGTTCAAAAGCATCAATTCTTCAGTGCTCAGCCTTCTTCACAGTCCAACTCTCATATCCATACATGACCACAGGAAATGCCCAAACATTTGATATGTATAACTTATATATTCCTCTGCTAGGTACCATGCTAAAAAGGATTAACAGATAGGCATGCCATTAAAAATAGGATTACTGTTTTTTTTTCTTTTTTCTGAAACTCCAGTTAATAAAGAGAAGCAATTAAATAGCTGTTAGGAGAAGCTGCCTGGGATACTTGGTGTATTTATCCAAAGCTGTCTCCTCACCCATCCCCCATTGCAGATCGTTATCTATATATAGATATTTGGGTTCAGACTTTGTGAAAAGAGCAAGTTTTAATATCTCAACTGTCTTTTTGGTAAGAGATGATGAATCATAGTTCATTCTTAGTATGAAGAGTATGACCTTGAAATGTTTTTGCTCATGCATCAAGACTGTTCATGCAGAAGTATGCCAAGAGAGTATTCAAGGTAGCTGTTTTTGTCTTCCTTGACTGCTGGGTGTTATTACCCAAATCAAGCACATTAAACATATTGTGGGGGAGATAGGAAAGGAAATGAACCTTTAAATATGTTTTTAAAGATATTTTTAACTTGGCAGTCTTCTAACAGGGAATCGTTTTTATTTTGAAGAGCAAAGGATGGTCAGTATCAGTTATTTGTCAGAATGTGAGTTGAAAAAAATATATGATAGGCATTTGATTTTGAAAGCAATTCTGTTTGTGAAAAATAAAAATCATTTTACAATGAAACTTTTTTATACCGTAGATAAGGTTACTCTATTCAGATACTACATAATGTCAAAGCATTCAAAAGGTTGCTGGAATTTAGGGCAGAAATGCAACAGCTTTTGAGTAATGAAAAACTCTTGGCTTACATGATAGAGAGCAAACTAAACGACGAGTAATCTCATGAATTTGGCAAAATAAATGCCTTTAATCTTATCTAGACACTCATAAATTATTTGACACAATATCAAGTTAATCATTCTGTTTACAGGAAGATGGTGTTTTAAATACAAGGGAACTTGTTTTCCTTCCTAGTAAAATGTAAGATAAGAGAACAATCTTTCTATTGTGCTGCAGTGGAGTGATTAGAATAAGAAAATACGTATACTACTGAAAAAGAATCTGACTTTCATTTTCTGAAAATAAAAATGATGCTTTGATTCCACCAAAGTTTGTTTCTCCAGATGACTTGAGATTTCAAAGTATATTGGAAAAACTTGACTTTGGTCTAGGATTCTGGCTAGCATTCAGACTCTCCTAATGTTGTGAAATCTTATGAGACAGTGTAAACTAATAGGAAATTAAATTTATTCCCATTATGCAATTGTAAGACCATTAATTAATAGCTGATTTTGTAACTAAAACTCAACTTTCCCCACCCAGACTCTACTTACAGAGTAGAAACTCTACTTCACGTAAAAACAGTCCAGGGATACTGGGCCTCTGACTACTCCTTTCTTGGTTTATCTGTAGGATGAAAGTTTTGTGCCTCGTTGTGACAATGAGAAAGCCCAAAGTAAATTAAAAATGGCTAAGAGGATGTCTAGCATATGAATCTGATATAGGATCTGTCATGTTCTATGACTGGTTTGAAACAGGGGAAAACTCAGAAGTTCGTAGTTACCCAGTTCAGAAGAGTTGAGACAACTGGTGATACAGCAGAAACCTGGGCTTGCAATAAAGAAGCTTCAACAGTATGATGCCCTTGAGATTAGAGTTCATGGACAATGTCAGAAAAATTTGAGGAATATTTGCCTAATAATTACAACTCTAATTTAGCTCAGAGACCGCAAGCACAGATATGCAGATTAATGGATTAAGACTAATCTACCTGACGGCAGCTGAGGTCAGCAGAGAAATACAGGCCAGAAAGCAGAGCAAAGCTCCATCTCTCTGAGACCAGAACGTATTTAACCTTCCTCTATATCCGGACACTATTTCAGAAAGGACCAGGGAAGCAGAGACTGACTGCTAAAGGGAAAGAAAGGGACCTGATGAGGAGTGAGGGCTCTAAAGTGATCATAGGAAACTTTTTTAGACATTAAGAAACTGAAATATGTCAAGTTTATTATTAACTGTCAAGTTTATTATTTTTTCTGCAAAAAAGAGTCTGATGAATGCGTCATCAGTTACAGAAAAATTAATGCTTTCTGTATGCAAACTTACCCAGTTTTAATTCATAAAAATCATATTCCATTTTACTAAAACACTGCAGATGGTGACTACAGCCATGAAATTAAAGGTGCTTGCTCCTTGGAAGAAAAGCTATGACCAACCTAGACAGCATATTAAAAAGCAGAGACATTACTTTGCCAACAAAGGTCCGTCCAGTCAAAGCTATGGTTTTTCCAGTAGTCATGTATGGATGTGAGAGTCGGACTATATAGAAAGCTGAGCGCCGAAGAATTGATGCTTTTGAACTGTGGTGTTGGGGAAGACTCTTGAGAGTCCCCTGGACTGCAAGGAGATCCAACCAGTCCATCCTAAAGGCAATCAGTCCTGAATATTCATTGGAAGGCCTGATGCTGAAGCTGAAATTCCAATACTTTGTCCACCTGATGCAAAGAGCTGACTCATTTGAAAAGACCCTGATGCTGGGAAAGATTGAAGGTGGGAGGAGAAGGGCACAACAGAGCAAGAGATGGTTGGATGGCATCACCAACGTGATGGACATGAGTTTGAGTAAGCTCTGGGAGTTGGTGATGGACAGGGAAGCCTGGCGTAATGCAGACCATGGGGTCACAAAGAGTCAGACATGACTGAGAGACTGAACTGAACTGATTTTAATAAATGCCTCTCACACCTCTTGGCAAAGCAGTTTCTTCTGCCTCTCTTTCATCTGAAATTTTACATTAGAATCTTTAATTGAATTAATTTTGCTGTCTTATTTAAGATCTATTTTTTTTCCCAAACATCTAACCAATTGTTCTACCTTTTTGCACTGAATAACTCAACCCTGACTCACTGATTAATACTTCTACTTTATTACATATTAAATTACCTAAAATAATTAATTTTTTCTCAAATTACCTATTTATATTTTCATACTGATTTAATAATTATAGTTTCAGGATATGTTTTAATATGTAAGATGGCTAATCACATTCAATGTTGTTCTTTTTCCTTGTACTTATTTTCCACTTTTTTTCATGTAAATTTTGAAATCATCTTGCCAAGATTTAAAAGGAAAACGTCAATGTCATTTTGACTGAGATTGGATTAAATTGGTGCACTAATTATTGTTCTTCATCTGCAATGTGGCATATCTCTACATTTATGTATTTTTCACATGTGTCTGAGTAATGTATTTATTGGTTTGTGTGTTGTTTGCACATACAGGTCATATAGAGTTGTTTTTTTTAAGATAATAGTTATATTCCTTCTCATTTATTTTCTGTTGTATTTGTATTGGTACATAGGAACTGAATTAATTTGCTGTATATTTTTTATATACATAGTCATATGCAGAGCTCTTAACAGTTCTAACAGTTTTATGAGAGAATAGTTTTGATTTTTCAGTTGGTTCATGTATTTTACTTAGAATCACTTCCTAGTTTACACTAGACTTGCCCTGTCTCTTTCTGTCCCAAAGCAAAAATCAATGCTGCTCTCCCTGCCTTAATGACAGGGTGCATTTTTAGCTTGCAGTCATAGTGGTTTCTTCTCCTTGGACCTCAAGGATGACAGTGTGTATTGGAACAAAACAAACAATGTCATAAACATGTATTCATTATACATATTAAGTGTACTAGTTAACATTATCTGTGCTTGAAAAAATCAATTAAATGAGATTATATATTCTAGCAGTTTCCAAACAGTGCCTGACAACCATAAACTATAATTTGTGGTATCAGAACAAGTGATGAAATAGACAAACAGCCTATGTCCTGGTGAAAGACTCTGTTGCTTCCAACAGATCAGCCATTGCTTGTAGTTTGAAGACTGAAAATAACTTCTTTTGAGAGTAAACCAGGTCCAGGTATTCCAGGTAGCCTCAGCATCTGGAAGGAGCCAGCCAATATCTCCTTAATTCGATCTACCTGAGTAGGAGTAGGTACTCTGGGAGAACTTAATCCTTTTAGAGGAAGCATTTTTTTCTTGACCTCATAATTACCAAACAGATACTCTTAACTATGTAAGAATTCCTCCTGCACCTTTCCTGTGCAGGTTCCCTGGAGTCAGATTCAGGGGTTCTGCCTATTTAGGTGAGCTCTGTCTCCACAATGCTGAAGGCATCAGGAGCTTTCAGTGGTTACCATCCCTAGGACTCTCATTGTTATAGAGTCCCCCACAGGCTTGTTGTCAGTTGCCTTTCCTTTGTTCCTGCCTTTTATCGCTGAGCCATTGACCTGATGCTGCTTTAGCTGAGATAAAATAAATATACCTGTAGATATTCACAGGGGTCTGAGTGGGAGGCTTGACATCATAGTAACTTGGAAAAAAAAGATAAAAGGTGGAGCTGGAAAACAGCAGTGCACACAAACTGCAACTTTATTTGGAGTTGCTATAGTTGAACAACAAAGGAACCAGGTTGACTCATTGGTTTCGATTGTCCTGGAGCGATGGGGCTATTTTAGTGTGTGTCCTAGCTCTTCTTTCCAGAGCAGCAAATAGAAATGGATTGGTTCAAGCCCTAGTGAATACATTTGGTTCATAACACAGTTTGCCTTTAAATCAAATTTATAGTTGCCTAAAATAGACTCTCCAACTGTGCAGAAGTCATATAAGTAGCAGTTGGAATAATAAGAGTACTTTTGCCATTCATTCAAAAGCACATAAGTGGCTAAAGATACACTTTTCAATTGTTCTCTATCCTACTGAGACTATTGTAAGGATTCAGTTTCTCCTCAATTACACTAAAATGATGCACTTTTGTCTGCTGCTGTTTTGAATCCCTATTATCTCTAAATGTGTTTACCTGTAATACTAAAAGGTGTCAAGTAAAACACCAGAGAGCTCAAAAGGTGATTGTTTCTTTCCCTTTCTTACATCCTCCCCTTCATCTTTCTTTTTTCCTTCCTTTTCTGATGAGTCTCAGGTATTGTTGTTTTAGTCACTCAGCAGACCCCATGGACTATAGTCCACCCGGCTCCTCTGTCCATGGGATTCTCGCTTCATTCTTCCATAGCAATGGTTGTCAGCTAGGGAAACTTTGCGCTTAGGGGACATTTGGCAACATGTGGAGGTTCTCTTTAGTTGTCACAACTGTATGAGAGTTGCTATTGGCCACTGGGTAAAGGTCAGAAATGCTGCTAAACATTCTACATTGCATGGCACAGCTCTCACACCAGAGATTTATCCACTGCATGTGCCAATAGGGTCAAAAACTCCTAAGAGAAATAAGATTGATCGGGATTAACTTTTACATGATTTTTAGAGATGATGAATTCACATGTTTTTACTATATGACTTTTTAATTTAAATAGAGGGGTTAGTGCCCACAGAGGACTTCTACAGACAGAACTTTCCATGAAGTCATTTTTGTTGTTCAGTTGCTAAGTCATGGCTGACTCTTTTGCGACCCCATGGACTGTAGCCTGCCAGGCTCGTCTGTCCATGGATTTCCCAAGCAAGAATACTGAAGTGGATTAATGAATCATTTAAATTCTTACTTTTTTATTAAATCCATCATTACATTTATCAAGGTCTGAGTTCACTTTTTTATTTTATAGTCTCCTCTTATATATTCACTGATGTGTCTAACTGAAAGATTTTCTTCTGATAGAAAACTAGCACTAAAATTCCTTGAAATTAAAAAAAAAAATCCTTGAAATTACATTTATCTAGCGAGGGTAATATTTAAAACAATTCTAAGTTTTAAACATTTCTGAAAATAATACATATTTATGTATATTTTAATTCTATTAATGTAAAATAATAAAACCTATCTAGTTAATTTCATATATTTATATTTTTCTAGTTACACTTGAATTTCATTCTTGGTTTTAATATTTTTACTTTTCATTCTCATTTTTTACAAAGGTTCAGAAAAAAATTTCAGTCTTTGAAATTTTAAATAAAACTTACCTACTATTACAGACTGAATGTTTGTATCACTCCTGAAAATTGTATGTTGAAGCCCTAATCCCCAGTATGATGGTATTTGGAGATGAGGCTTTTGGGAGGTAAATAGATCATGAGATTGGAGCCCTCTTGACGAGGTTAGTGACCTTGTAAAAAGACACAAGAGAGAACTTGCTTATTTTCTCTCTCTTTCTGTGTGTCTTTCAGTCTTTCTCTGTGTCTGTCTCCATCTCTCTATATGCATATATGGGTAAAACTTCTCATAATAGTTCCTAAAATGACATCATTTCATTGGGATATGCTCCTAGATTGAAGGACACAAATACAGCTTCTTGTCTTTTGGAAGTTTCTTTTTGTTCTTGCAGGACTTCAATCATTATAAAAAGAAAACATTTAAGTAACTGAAACAAAAATAGGTATAGTCAGGTTTGGATGTAAAAGAAAAAGAGAATACATAAAGACAGCTAAGTTATTGACAGTACTATTGAAAGATGGTCTTAAAATTTTCCCATCCTTTCAAGATTTAGTTTTAGGTTTAATATAGTTTGTTTGAGTACTAAAATATTTTGTAGACACTGCAGTTCCAGTGTGCTATATTGAAATGGAAGTTTGGGGTATATTACAGTTTCAAATATATATTAAGAGGTAACGCTATACCCTTAGGCTGCCTGGGTGGCTCAGCAGTAAAGAATCTGCCTGCAATGCAGGAGCTGTGGGTTCAATGCCTGGATCAGGACGATCCCCTGGAGGAGGGCAGGGCAACCCACTCCAGTATTCTTGCCTGGAGAATCCCATGGACAGAGGAGTCAGGTGGGCTACAGTCCACAAGGTTGCAGAGTGGGATGTGACCAAAGTGACTAAGCACACATCATCACTGCCCTTTCAGAACAAATCAGTGCCAACAAAGAAGCACACAGGGGAAAAACAGAAAAATGAGGAGCTTGGAAAGATAAAGATAGAAGAGGGAAGAGGCTAGACAGCTGCCAAGAAGGGAAGACTTTCCTTTTCCAACCTCAACAATCTTTTCATCTGTAGCAAGATCTGGATGTGGCATATTGCTTTTTGTAACTTAATCACTTTAAACCTGTTGTGCTTTGCATAATAATCATTCCCTAAATGAAGACATTGTTTAAGGTAAAAGAAATACGAATTAAGTCATGAAACTGATTTAACATTCTTGAAATCATCAGGAGCCTTTGCTAGAAGTCATCACTGATTTTACATGACCAGAGGGAAAGAAAACAATAAAGGATCAAGAAATTGTAATCAATAATATAATAATAATAAGAGAATAACAATTGTTGATTTCTCTCAAAAGGGGACCTGGGATACTTGAGGGCAGCGGAAAAGACAGAACAAGTCATTATACATTCAAAGAGATTATCTTGATAAATTTATCTATTCTTCCTATGGTAAAATTGACAGACATAATCTCATGAGCTCTGACAAGTAAGTGAAATAATTCAGTTCAGCAAAACTATACTAATTGAAATAGATATGTAAGAAATATAGAACTACATTTTGTAAGAAGCATCCATGTCTGTAGGAATTTTGGATTAATTTAAACAAACCAGACAGTGTGTGAGGTGTGTATAGATGTGAACTGTTGAACTGCTATCTTGCTGGAAGCTCAGCCTATAGTATTGCATCCTCTTAGTTATTCACAGTTTTTAGGATGCAGCTGCCCAGACTAATGAAAGTACAGGATTTGGATAAAAACCCAGATTCTCTTTCCAGCTGTGCCTCCCTGACCCATCTGAAAAATGCAAAAATGGTCCTTCTTTATAAAGCACTTTGCGGCCTGACACCTCTGTCTTTTCTTCTCACCAGTTGAACATCAATACATTTACACATTGATGGATAACAATGCCGTTAAGAAATAAACTCCAACTAGTGAGCCCAGAAATAATTAAGATCATGGAACAGCATGAAGCATTGAGACTGACTTCCTAAACTCACAACCCAAAATAACTTCTGTTACTACTCACGTGAGCTTCAAGACTTTTCTGTCTGCCCTCCTATAGCTGACCTCTTTTCCTAAGAATGTGAGGAGCCAGGAGAGAATTGAGAAAGACTGTGGGAATGGAGGAAGGGAAATAAACTTTTGGTCAAGAACATATGGGGATTGATGCCTGGGTCTCAGATGAGGGTGTGGGAAGTAAGTAGAGGTCAAAAATTGAGTCTAAATGGAGAGTGGAATCCAGAGCCAGGTATCAAGATAAGTCTCAGGAAAAGAACAAATAAGGCAGTCAAGGCAGGTCTGGGAGGCAAAGCACAGACAGGTTCCTGAACACAATGGGATGCACAGCACTGAGCCCTTTATAATGTGCCACAGTTAAGCTTGTGGATGGAGTGGGAAGCATGAAGCTAATCTGCTTTTTACAGCTCTAAGTATTCAACTGTGGGCTTCCCAGGCGGCTCAGTGGTAAAGAATCTGCCTGCCAGTGCAGGAGATGTGGGTTCAATCTCTGGGTAGGGAAGATCCCCTGGGAGTAGAAAATGGCAACCTACTCCAGTATTCTTGCCTGGAAAATTCTATGGACAAAGGAGCCCAGGTGGAATTGCAAAGCGTCAGACATGACTGAGCACTCACACCGAAATATTCAATTGCCTCCTTAGACATGAAAGCTTTAGAAAAACAAGGTAGAAATAAAACAAGTGTTTCACAGAAAATAGCACTATGAAAAGAAATCTAAATTTCTCAAAGAAAAACAAGGTCTGTGCACCTTTAAATGCAAAAATAAATGAAGTCTCTGAATTAGTCCAACTTTAACAAGTCAGAACTTTATCTGGCCTAAATCTCTCCCAGAGTTTATGGACACTGAAATGGATTTATCATTCTAAGGAATCCTGTTCCTCTTTCACCAATGTAAATAGAGCCTGTTGTTAAAGCCTGCTTATCCTGTGGTGGTTTTATTAATCAGGATAAACTAGGTTATTCTTCAGTAACCAATTAACCCTGAAATATCAGTTACTGAACACAGCAAATGCATATTTCTCTCTCATACTACATGTGCAATGTAAGTCAACAGATCAGCAGTTTTGTTTCATATAATCACATAATGTAAGGAGAGGTTAACAGGATCCTCCAGTCAGAGTATAGTTGGAGTCATGATAGTGAAAAAATCAAATTAAAATCATATTCATGTACATTTCATTGGTCAGAACTGGCCAACTGGTCTACCTCCCAAAAGAGGCTGGGATGTATAATCTCCCCTAAACATGAATGGAAAGGAAAATTGGGTGTTTTGCATACGAGTGATGTTTACCACATCTGGTATTATTAAATAATCATATAGTTCTGGAAAATCACCTTCGTGTAGAAAAGAAAGGGACATAAGAAGAAGAAAAACCTAGGGAAACAGATGTAATCAAGAAAGAACAACTGAAGGATTTTAATAGTAATCTGAAATTAGGGTATTTCAGGTACTTCATAAATGTGCAGTTTCTGCACACTTGAGGTTTCCCTCAAACATAAAAAAAAAATATTGCTTGGACCTATTAAAGGTAAGATATATTTTTAAAAAACATAGGATGGAATTCTGCTCTCTGAGGCCTTGTAAGACCAAAGTTAGGCTAACAGAGAGGCTACGTCCAGTTGGAACACATTGCTGAGGATTCTTGCCCAATCTGTATGCAGGTCAGGAAGCAACAGTTAGAACTGGACATGGAACAACAGACTGGTTCCAAATAGGAAAAGGAGGACGTCAAGGCTGTATATTGTCACCCTGCTTATTTAACTTCTATGCAGAGTACATCATGAGAAACGCTGGACTGGAAGAAACACAAGCTGGAATCAAGATTGCTGACCTCAGATATGCAGATGACACCACCTTTATGGCAGAAAGTGAAGAGGAGCTAAAAAGCCTCTTGATGAAAGTGAAAGAGGAGAGTGAAAAAGTTGGCTTAAAGCTCAACATTCAGAAAACGAAGATCATGGCATCTGGTCCCATCACTTCATGGCAAATAGATGGGGAAACAGTGCAAACAGTGTCAGACTTTATTTTTGGGGCTCCAAAATCACTGCAGATGGTGACTGCAGCCATGAAATTAAAAGACGCTTACTCCTTGGAAGAAAAGTTATGACCAACCTAGATAGTATATTCAAAAGCAGAGACATTACTTTGCTGACTAAGGTCCGTCTAGTCAAGGCTATGGTTTTTCCTGTGGTCATGTATGGATGCGAGAGTTGGACTGTGAAGAAGGCTGAGCACTGAAGAATTGATGCTTTTGAACTGTGGTGTTGGAGAAGACTCTTGAGAGTCCCTTGGACTGCAAGGAGATCTAACCAGTCCATTCTGAAGGAAATCAACCCCGGGATTTCTTTGGAAGGAATGATGCTAAAGCTGAAGCTCCAGTACTTTGGACACCTCATGAGAAGAATTGACTCATTGGAAAAGACTCTGATGCTGGGAGGGATTGAGGGCAGGAGGAGAAGGGGACGACCGAGGATGAGATGGCTGGATGGCATCACGGACTTGATGGACGTGAGTCTGAGTGAACTCCGGGAGATGGTGATGGACAGGGAGGCCTGGCGTGCTGTGATTCATGGGGTCGCAAAGAGTTGGACACGACTGAGCGACTGAAGTGAACTGAACTGAACTGAAGGGAACTAATGTGACATGTGTTTGGAGGACTATAAAAAACTGAAAGAATTGAGCCTCATTAACTATCTCATAACAAATAAAACCAAATAAACCTTGAGAAAGGTGAAGGTATAAAATCTAAACGGCAAAAGTGAATAATTTTTAGGTCACTATAGGACTGTATTCTCTTTAGCATTGCCAAGAAAAGGAAAGGGCCTGGGGGAGCCAAGAGTAATTATGATGAAAGGATAACACACTTGGGATTCAGAGGAAAAAAGAAGATACACAGAGACCAGGAGGCCTCATCTGAGAAGAATTAGCAATCCCACTGAGCAATTGGGAATCTACTGAGCTTGGGATTCTGAAGAGCTTGATCTATACTATAGACTTGGCAGGTCTCACATTCAGACAAAGGGAATGAGTCAGGATCGGGATTCTTAGACTGACAGCTCCATTTGCATTTTAAGGTAGACCAGAAAACCCAGTATTAGTATTACTTTTAATAGTTTCTCTAGCTTTTAATCATCCATATTGTTTGGAATTTTAAAAATATCTTTACTCCCTTCTACGTTTGCAGTTAAATCATTAAGACTCCCAAATAAGGCTCAGTGTTTCAGAAAGTATAGCTGGGGAGGTGTTAAAAACTAGGCTGAATGGCAGTCAGTGACAATCTGGAATGAGAGTAAATAATCAAGATTCTATAGGCCATGGAAGCAAAGAGAAGATGAGAGGGTCAGTCTATGATGTAAGCAGAGCCTGATAGGAGGCTTTGGCCTGCCTTATGATGACTGATTCAATTTAGATGGCAAAGGTTACTTGGATTTCCATTTCTTCATATAAAATCATTCACAGCTTCTTCAAGTTATAGCAAGATTATAAGGTAGAGCGGGTAAATTTAGGACCTGAGTCTGTTCTCATCATAAATATTAGCATCCATCACAGACATTCTAGGCATATTTTCTATTCCAGTATCCAAGCCACTGATCCAAATGTTAACTGGCCCAAGAAGTAACCTCTATGGAATGCCATTTGTTGTGTCTTCCCAAGCTGACACTGAACCATTGATAGTATTTGTCAGGACGAGACACTTCAACCAGCTGTCACTTCTCAAAGCACTTTCATGCACAGTTGTTGGTGAGGAATTAAGACCGTAACAGCAGGGACAGGAAGGATTAGGTCTGACAGTTCACTCAGACAAGTGCATAGGTCAGCTTTGTCCAAATCAGGATGCTTTCTATTTTAGAAAGAGGATGATTTCAGTTAATAAAGCTTAATTTAGAAAGAGCTGAAGATAAAGAAATGTGGAAGGCATTTGAATGACAAAACAGAAGAGCCCATAGAATTGCTGATCAATGCTTTTCAATAAAAAAAATATAAAACAGAAACAAAGGTTTCAATGATTAACATAGAATTAGAGGGTTAAAAAAATAATGCTTGTAAAATAAGAATATCAGGCCAGCTTTTTGCCCGGGTTCAAAAAAATATAGGACAGAAACAAGGGCATTACTATATTCCTAGAAAAAGGAAATGTTAAGAAGGAATAAGACAGATACCTTGTTTTACAATCATAGTGAAATCATGCTTCTTAAAATGACTGTTGAGATTTTCTTTAATAGAATGTTTTTTTTTTTCCTACCTTCCTAGAAATATGGTTTTATGACTGAAACAGATGTGCTGTTTAGCTCTTTCTCCTTGACCTTTTCACAAGTATCCTAATTCCAATCAGGTAGTGAACAGCTGTTAAAATAAATCTGCCCTTGAGCTTTGCGGAGAGTGATGAAGCTTCAGACAGACACTGCAGCTTCATCCCTTGTATCACAGTTTAGGTCAGAGATTATAAACTCAGTAATCCAGAGGATATGACAAACACTGATGATGTTGAGAAAAGCCAGTCTAACTGCCCTCTTTCCACAGAGGGTGGGAGAGACAGGAGGTGGGTGCTGCGGTTAGGAGGGCACATTAGCAGTGAGCATACTGAGTCTTCAGATTATCTGGAGCCAGCAGACTTGGTGTTTTGGGCCTGGTACACAGGACTTTCAGACCCTTCAATTCTAGCAGCTGTGCTGTGGGTTGGAGCCCCAGGCTGTGTCCTCACGTCCTCAACCTGGCACTTCCAATGTGAACAGCATTCTAATGCAACACTGACAAAAAGAGTAAATCAGGACAGCTGATTTACAGTCTGGTAAAGCAGTCTCTTTAAAAGTTGATGTTTGCCTTTAGACCAGGAGTATATGCACCCATGAAGTGTGCTTGGTAATTCTCCCATGCAGTATAAAAAGATAATTGAATTTACTATTTTTAATCTCAGTATTATAAAATGATATTTTCTGTGCATTTTTAAATATATGTGACTTATACTAGCCTGAAGCAACTGAGCACACAGCACAATATACTAGAACATAGGATTGAATGTAAAATGACAAATAAGTAAGGAAAAGGAGAAAAGGAAAGATCAATCAATCTGAATGCAAAGGTCCAAAGAATAGCAAGGAGAGATAAGAAAGCCTTCCTCAGTGAACAATGCAAAGAAAAAGAGGAAAGGCAATAGAATGAGAAAGACTCTTCAAGAAAATCAGAAATACCAAAGAACATTTAATGCAAAGATAGGAACAATAAAGGACAGAAATGGTATGAACATAACAGAAGCAACAGATATTAAAAAGAAGTGGCAAGAATACACAGAAGAACTATACAAAAAAGATCTTAATGACCTGGATAACCATGATGGTGTGATCACTCACCTGGAGCAAGACTTCCTGGAGTGTGATGTCAAGTGGACCTTAGGAAGTATCCTAAGGGAGGTCATGGAATTCCAGCTGAGCTATTTCAAATCCTAAAAGATGATGCTGTGAAAGTGCTGCAGTCAATATGCCAGCACATTTGGAAAACCCAGCAGTGGCCACAGGACTGGAAAAGGTCAGTTTTCATTCCAATCTCAAAGAAAGGCAATGCCAGAAATGTTCAAACTACCACACAATTGCACTCATTTCACATACTAGCAAGGTCATGTTCAAAATCCTCCAAGCCAGGCTTCAATAGTATCTGAACCATAAACTTTCACATGTTTAAGCTGGATTTAGAAAAGGCAGAGGAACCAGAAACCAAATTACCAAATCCACTGGATCACAGAAAAAGCTAGAGAATTCCAGAAAAACATCTATTTCTGTTTCATTGACTATGCTAAAGCCTTTGACTGTGTGGATCATGACAAACCATGGAAAATTCTAAGAGAGGGAAATATGAGACCACCTTACCTGCCTCCTGAGAAACCTGGATGCATGTCTGGAAGCAACAGTTAGAACTGAACATGGAACAAGACTGGTTCAAAATTGGGAAAGAAATGCATCAAGGCTGTACACTGTCACCCTGTTTATTTAACTTATAGGCAGATTACCTCAAGCGAAATGCCAAACTAGATGAAGCACAAGCAGGGACCAAGACTGTCAGGAGAAATACCAATAACTTCAGATATGCAGATGACACCACCCTTACGGCAGAAAGCAAAGAGGAATTAAAGAGCCTCTTGATGAAAGTGAAAAAGGAGAGTGAAAAAGCGGGCTTAAAACCTAACATTCAAAAAACTAAGATCGTGGTCTCCAGTACCATCACTTCATGGCATATAGATGGGGAAACAATGGAAACAGTGAAAAGACTATTTTCTTGGGCTCCAAAATTTCTGTGGACAGTGACTCCAGTGATGAAATTAAGATGCTTGCTCCTTGGAAGAAACCTAGACACACATTAAAAAGCAGAGATGTTACTTTGCCTACAAAGGTCCATCTAGTCAAAGATATGGTTTTTTCAGTAGCCTTGTATGGATGTGAAAGTTGGACCATAAAGAAGGCTAAGCACCAAAGAATTGATGCTTTTGAACTTTGGTGCTAGAGAAGACTCTTGAGAGTCCCTTGGACTGCAAGGAGATCAAACCAGTCAATCCTAAAGGAAATCAGCCCTGAATATTCATTGGAAGGACTGATACTGAAGCTGAAGCTCCAATACTTTGGCCACCTGACACAAAGAGCCAACTCACTGGAAAAGACCCTGATGCTGGAAAAGATTGAAGGTGGGAGAAGGGGATGACAGAGGATGAGATGGTTGTATGGCATCACCAACTCAATGAACATGAGTTTGAGCAAGCTCCAGAAGATGGAGGACAGTGAAGCCTGGCGTGCTATAGTCCATGGGGCTGCAAAGATTCAGACATGACTGAGCGACTGAAAAACAACAGCAAATAAGTTCACATATATGGAGCTATATGCTCATTGTGTGTGTGTGTGTGTGTGTGTGTGTGTGTGCGCATTCATGCTCAGGTCCTCAGTTGTGTCCTGTTCTTTGTGATCCCATGGACTGTAGCCCACCAGGACCCCTGTCCATGGGATTATCTCAGAAATAATACTGGAATGGGTTTCCATTTCTTCCTCTAGGGGATCGTCTGACCCAGGGATGGAACCTGCATTTCTTGTGGCTCCTGTATTGGAAGGCAAGTTATTTACTACTGAGCCACTTGGGAAGCTGGGCTCCTATAACAAAATACCATAAAGTGGGCAGCTTATAAACACCAAACATTTTTTTCTCATAGTAATGGAGGCTGGAATGCCAAGACACGTTATCTGGTGAGGGCCAGCCTCTAAGTAGTCCATTTTTTGTTGTTAAAAGCTTACATGTGGCATAAAGGATCTCTTTTATAAAAACAGTAATTGCATTGCCCTAATGACCCCAAAACTCTACCTTCTAAATATTGTCACCTTGGAGTTTAAAATTTCAACATATGAATTTGGGGGACACACAAACATTCAGGTCAAAACACTTTTTTTTTTTTTACTGGTAGTGGCACACATAAACAAAAACTGTTACAGACCACTATTCTAGATTACTCCCCTCCCCCGGCCAAATATTCATAGGAAACAAAGTGCATTGGCAAGGCACCATGTCACAGTAACTTTCTAAAATTTTTTGACTTAGAATACTGATCAGACTGATGTCACTATAGGCCTTAGGGAGGGAAAAATAAGGGAAGGGAGAAATGAGAAATAAAGTTTCTTTCCTCAGATAACATCTCTCTTCAATAAACACTTAAATAAAAGACCCAGACTGTTGACCTTCCTTATCCTTACATCCATGGCATACAATACAAACTTTGGTGTGAACCATGTAACTCTGGTGAATAATATGGTAAACCCAAGGAATAAACTTCAGACCAAGGGTACCACCGTGGGGAGGGTTTGTTTAGCAAGAGGAGGATGCCTGGCACAGAAATTCAGGAAGATGTAGCTGTAGACTGTGGTCATCAGGCAGTTTCCTTGTAAGGTAGAGGATGGTAAATAAAGGATACTGACCTCACAAACAAAAACTGAGATTTCAAGTTCAAGACCACAGCTGGTAAACAGGTGGTCCATGGCCAAATCCAGCCTGCAGAACTGATTTGACTAAAGGTCATGTATAAATTTTGAATTTGTTGTCAACATTTAAAACTTGGGAGATTTCACACCAAAAATATATCCATATTTATGTCTTCTCCTGATAAATGAAAAATCTGACAACACATGGGCCCACATTCTTGAATAGCCACCTATGAGTTGGAGATGAAGTATGTTGCTTATGGAGAAAAGGCAGAATCTCTTACTTTTATTTCATCCCCTGAAAATGGCTGTTTCAGACACCTATGTTCATTCCATTGTTCTCAGTTCAGAGAAAGCAACAACACAGAATGCTGAGAGAAGTTAGGAAAGCAACGAAGAAACTCCGAATGATCACCTCCTTGTCATATGTCCTCATCCTGCCTCACTGCCTACCACTTGCCAGATAATGCTCTAAGAATCAGGGGTGGGAAGAATCAAAGGCAAACAGAAAAGATGAGGTGCCTCTTCCAACTGAACTTCTATTCTAGTTGAAAGAACTGGAAAACAAGTCATTAAGTATCAGTTATCAGTGGCAATAATATCTGAAATATTTTGAATGCTTTATGGACCAGTCACTGCTCTTTCTCATGTATGCTTTGTGTTTTTTCACACATACTAATTCCCACAGAAACTCCATGAAAAGGAAATAACTGCATCCTATTTTTCAAATAGGAAATTGAGTCATGGAGATAAGCAACTGCATGAAGTCCCACAGCTAGTAATGGTGAAGTAAGAATGGATCACAGCAGTCTGGCTTTAGAGGTGTGGCATCTAACCCCATATCACACCATTAAGTGCTAAGCAGAGTGTTAAAATAGGCTGATGTGACAGAGAGAGACTTGGCAGCTACTTTAGATTTGAAAGTTAAGCCTTTTTAGGAAGTGACATTTAAACTGAGATCTGAAGGATACAACCATGAGAAAACTTCAGAAGCACATTAAGGGGACAATTAGTGTAAATGACTAAATTTGGAAAGAGCTTGGCTTATTAAGAATCTGATACAAGTTGACCAGTGTGCTGCAGCTTGATCTGAGAGTGAGAATTACAGAGAGAGAAAACTGCAGAGATCAATTTGAAGAGGAAAGCACAGATCATTCCCAAGATAGGCAATTTAGATTTTATTCCAGTTGGAAGTCATTGAAGGATTATAGGTTGAGAGATGACAGAATCTGATTTACATTGCAAAAACATGGCCATCCTCACGTTTACCCGTGCAAGGTGTTTATAAACTGATCTTAATGTATGTTTCTATCTTCTTCTCCCATTCTTTCTCCTCCATACATGCTGTGCTTTAACACTAACATTCAAGTAGCTAGTGTAAGGCTGGACAACTGATTTCATGAGAACAAAGTCCTGATTTACAGCATTTGCTCATTTCTGTGGTACAAATACTTTCATGATGGATGGTTTTATATTATCAATAATTTAACAACCAGCTTGCCAAATTCCTAAATATTTATCTATCAGCTTTGGAGAGTTGATTCCAACTGGCTTCAACATGGCTATTTCCCAAATATCTTCACCTGAAACTCATCAGGCCGTTATATGCATGCCTTTCTGTTTTCTCTGATCATACAATTTAACCACCGTAGAGCTGTGGTTCGGAGAAGGCAATGGCACTCCACTCCAGTACTCTTGCCTGGAAAATCCCATGGATGGAGGAGCCTGATAGGCTGCAGTCCATGGGGTCGGTAAGAGTCAGACACGACTGAGCGACTTCACTTTCACTTTTCACTTTCATGCATTGGAGAAGGAAATGGCAACCCACTCCAGTGTTCTTGCCTGGAGAATCCCAGGGACAGGGGAGCCTGGTGGGCTGCCGTCTATGGACTCGCACAGAGTCGGACATGACTGAAATGACTTAGCAGCAGCAGCAGCAGCAGAGCTGTGGTTATGGGTGTAGCACCATTGGTTTCAGATGGACTCAGATTCAAATCTCAGCTTTATAAATCAGCCACATGGTCTTAGGAAAAGTTTTAATTTCTCTACATCTGTGCTATCCCATTTAGAACTTGAGTGTCATAATAGCCCTACACTAAGGTGTTGTTACAAGAATAAAATAAGATGAAAAGAAATCATTTAGCAAAGTACCTGGAGTATTAGATCATGTACTTTAAAAGCAATTTTATTTTATTTATCTACTCACCCACCATAGACCCTAGCTAGGAGTTGGGAAAAGCTATGATGTTTGACAAGTGTACCTTTCAATATCTTGTCTTTCGAGAGCTAGGTCTCCTGCCTGGCTCTAAGATGCTTTCCAGGATTCACACAAGAATCTTTTTATCTTATATGGTAAAGAAATTACTCAATAATATAAGACTCAATGATATAATTGCTCAATGATATTTTACATATAACATAAAAATAAATAGCAGCTGAAAGTTATTAGTATCTTTTTTATAGTAAGGTTTCTTGATGGCAGGAAAGACTTCAATACTCTGGTTGCAGAAGCATCTTGCCATTGTATTGTACCTTGATATCGAATAATTTGTCACTTTTTTCTATAGAGCCAGATATTTGAGATAGATAATTTAGCCTTAGCTTCCACCTGTCAATTTTTATCCACTAGAATCCTATGAACACCTAATTTAGTATTTAGTTGTATCAACACCAAGAACAGCTTTATTCAATGACTATTAAAAATGTAGGTTCTAATTACAGCTTGGTTCTACGTTTGTGACCCAAAGTCTCAAACTCTCTGAGATTTAACATTAGAATGAATTCAGAGTCTATACTTGCTCTAAAATTCACTGAGTCTACCTACTAAAATATTTATAAATTCCAAAAGCACCTTCAAAGCCAACAGAAAAAAAATACTTTTGGCATCATTCTCATGAGATTAACATAAATAAACCTAGGTCTCTATAGCAAATCAAAGCAGAATATTGAGGCAATTGTATGAATAATTCAGAAACAAAATAAAGTAAAGCAAAATAAGAACTTGTAGCTCTAAAGGTATGAGAATACGCTTAATTTACAGTCCTATTCAGAAATCACTAAAATTGCAGTGCAGAGATGCCATATCAAATACCACCTTAAAGGCGTGTTATAGGTCAATATCAAGTAAAACATGTGTAACAGCAATCCAGGTGCCCTTGCGTGGTTCCTCATCAAATTTACAAAGATACTTATGAATCACCAGAAATAAAGAAATCAAATGAGATGCCTCTATCAGTCCTTTAAACGTATGATGCCTTAATCAATATATTTATGAACCTAAACTCTGAAAGAGTGCTTGTCCCAAAATATGCACCCCAATTTAATATTTAAGATCAAAGATTGACATCAGTATGTTCTAAATTATCTAGATATACTGCCAACTCATTTAAAGGAACAATTTTGTTAGTTCCCGAAAATTAATATGCAGACTATAACGCACCCTGAGCACTGTAACCAATAAGGCTACTGCCATTTGAAATGCTGAAGTGGTTGTGTATCACTCATTAGCAATGTAAGGCCTGAGTCCAAAAGAGATTTTGGCCTACTATTAAGCATTTTATATCAACTAGTGAATAATCATCATGAATAATACCAAAAGAATTTTATCCCAATACATATTTCAGGTGACAATAAATAATAAGCCACCAACATTGCTTGTTATCTCCAAGCCCTAACTCAGATAAATTACAAACAGAGTTTTTCAGGCATGACTTAACAGCTCTGATGATATTTCCAGATTTGCGTTATGGAATATATGCAATTTATATTATCAATCACATTTTTGTTGACTGAACTTGGCATTCCTATGATCAGTTCAGGATAAGACTTACCAAATTTGAAACAGTGAAAGAAGCTAATCTGAAAAGGCTTTGTACTATATGATGCCAACCATATGACATCCTAGAAAAGGCAAAACTATGGAGACTGTGAAAACACTAGCGGTTGCCAGGGGTTAGGAGAGAGGGAGGGATGAACAGGCAGAGCAAAAAGGATTTTTAGGGCAATGGAACGCCTCTGTGTGATTCCATAATGATGGATAATGTTTCACATTTGGGTAAACCCACAGAATGTGCAACACCCATGTAAACAATGGACTTTGGGTGATTATGATGTGTCATGTAGGTCCATCAACTGTAACAAATGTGTCATGGTGGGACATCCTGATAATGGGGAAAGCTATGCAGTTTGGAAGGAGAAGGAAATGGCAACACACTCCAATATTCTTCCCTGGAAATCCCATGGACACAGGAGCCTGGTGGGCTACAGTTTATGGGGTTGCAAAAGAGTCGGACATGACAACTAAACAACACTCAGTTCCTTAGTTGTGTCCGATTCTTTGCGACCCCATGGACTGCAGCACGCCAGACCTCCCTGTCCTAAACCAACTCCTGGAGTTCTTCCTGCCTCCAATCTTTCCTGGCATCATGGTCTTTCAAATGAGTCAGTTTTTCACATCAGGTAGACAAACTACTGGAGTTTCAGCTTCAGCATAAGTCTTTCTAATGAATATTCGGGACTGATTTCCTTCAGGATGGACTGGTTGGATTTCCTTGCAGTCCAAGGGACTCTAAAGAGTCTTCTCCATGTGTTTGTTAGCCATCTGTATGTCTTCTTTGGAGAAATGTCTATTTAGTTCTTTGGCCCATTTTTTGATTGGGTCGTTTATTTTTCTGGAATTGAGCTACAGGAGTTGCTTATATATTTTTGAGATTACTTGTTTGTCAGTTGCTTCATTTGCTATTATTTTCTCCCATTCCGAAGGCTGTCTTTTCATCTTGCTTATAGTTTCCTTTGTTGTGCAGAAGCTTTTAATTTTAATTAGGTCCCATTTGTTTATTTTTGCTTTTATTTCCAGTATTCTGGGAGGTGGGTCATAGAGGATCCTGCTGTGATTTATGTTGGAGAGTGTTTTGCCTCTGTTCTCCTCTAGGAGTTTTATAGTTTCTGGTCTTACCTTTAGATCTTTAATCCACTTTGAGTTGACTTTTGTGTATGGTGTTAGAAAGTGATCTAGTTTCATTCTTTTACAAGTGGTTGACCAGTGAGACACGTGTACCCCAATGTTCATCACAGCACTGTTTATAATAGCCAGGACATGGAAACAACCTAGATGTCCATCAGCAGATGAATGGATAAGAAAGCTGTGGTACATATATACAATGGAGTATTACTCAGCCATTAAAAAGAATACATTTGAATCAGTTCTAATGAGGTGGATGAAACTGGAGCCGATATACAGAGTGAAGTAAGCCAGAAAGAAAAACACCAATACAGTATACTAACGCATATATATGGAATTTAGAAAGACGGTAACAATAACCCTGTATGCAAGACAGCAAAAAAGACACTGATGTATACAACAGTCTTTTGGACTCTGAGGGAGAGGGAGAGGGTGGGATGATTTGGGGAAATGGCATTGAAATGTGTATAATATCATATAAGAAACGAATCGCCAGTCTAGGTTCGATGCAGGATACAGGATGCTTGGGGCTGGTGCTCTGGGATGACCCAGAGGGATGGTATGGGGAGGGAGGTGGGAGCAGGGTTCAGGATTGGGAACACATGTACACCCATGACGGATTCATGTTGATGTATGGAAAAACCAATACAATATTGTAAAGTAAAAAAAATAATAATAATAATAATAATAAAATTTTTTTAAAAAGAGTCTTCTCCAACATCACAGTTCAAAAGCATCAATTCTTCAGTGCTCAGCCTTCTTCACAGTCCAACTCTCACATCCATACATGACTACTGGAAAAAACATAGCTTTGATTAGATGGACTTTTGCTGGCAAAGTAATGTCTCTGCTTTTTGATATGCTACCTAGGTTAGTCATAATTTTTCTTCCAAGGAGCAAGTGTCTTTTAATTTCATGGCTGCAGTTATTCTGCAGTGATTCTGGAGCCCCGAAAACATAAAGTCTCTCACTGTTTCAATTGTTTCCATCTATTTGACATGAAATGATGGGACCAGATGCCATGATCTTAGTTTTCTGACTCTTGAGTTTTAAGCCAACTTTTTCACTCTCCTCTTTCACTTTCATCAAAAGGCTCTTTAGTTCTTTGTTTTCTGCCATAACTGTGGTGTCATCTGCATATCTGAGGTTATTGACATTTCTCCCAGCAGTCTTGATTCCAGCTTGTGCTTCATCCAGTCCAGCATTTCTCATGATGTACTCTGCATATAAGTTAAATAAGCAGGGTGACAATATACAGCTTTGTAGTACTCCTTTCCCAATTTGGAACCAGTCTGTTGTTCCATTTCCAGTTCTAACTGTTGCTTCTTGATCTGCATACAGATTTCTCAGGAGGCAGGTCAGGTGGTCTGACCTTCAAGAGATTCCCATCTCTTGAAGAATTTTCCACAGTTTATTGTGATCCACACAGGCAAAGTCTTTGGCATAGTCAACAAAGCAGAATTAGATGCTTTTCTCCAACTCTCGCTTTTTCAATGATCCAGCAGATGTTTGGCAATTTGATCCCTGGTCCCTCTGCCTTTTCTAAATCCAGCTTGAACATCTGGAAGTTCATGGTTCACATACTATTGAAGACTGGCTTGGAGAATTTTGAACATTACTTTGCTAGTATGTGAGATGAGAGCAATTGTGTGGTAGCTTGAGCATTCCTTGGCATTGCCTTTCTTTAGGACTGGAATGAAAACCAACCTTTTCCAATCCTGTGGCCACTGCTGAGTTTTTGCTGGCATATTGAGTGCAGCACTTTCACAGCATCATCTTTAAGGATTTGAAATAGCTCAACTGGAATTCCATCACCTCCAATAGCTTTGTTCATAGTGATGCTTCCTAAGGCCCACTTGACTTTGCATTCCAGGATGTCTGGCTGTTAAGTGAATGATCACATCATTGTGATTATCTGGGTCATGAAGATCTTTCTTGTATAGTTCTTCTGTATATTCTTGCCACCTCTTCTTAATATCTTCTGCTTTTGTTAGGTCCATACCATTTCTGTCCTTTACAGACATTTAAAAATTTAACACCTTGAATACTGAAAAAATATGTGTCCATAAAATGGGGACAATTCGATAAATCTCTCACCCCTATTATTTCACTTGCATTATTTGCTCAATCCTGTAAATTCTACAAAACACAAGTTAACTTTTAGGTTCCCTGAAACTTCTTATATTCCAGGACAGCATCTTCACAATCTCAACTAACTCTGATAATTTTAGAAAATTGGTTCATAAATTAAGCACTCATCTTATCCTACATGTGTAGCAATTAGGATGCCACAAAGTCCTTTACAGAAATCCAAAATACACAATGCATCTGCAACATGTTCCCACCTGGATTCCCAAAAAGGGAGAACTTACTTAAAAAAAAAATTTTTTTTAATAAACAATGGAATCTGGATACTCTAAAGATCAACCAAGGCAGTTAAATGATTCATGCTGCTGGATAAACCTGCTAAATATGGCTGGCTGCTTTTCTATACAGAAAAGTTCACCAGAGGCCAAGAAAGGCTATCCTCATATAGTCAGGTATTTTTTTCACAAGAGGATGAGAAACATCTATCTATCCCATGGAAATGCTCAACTTGGCCCTGAAGTAAGCACTGAACCCGTATGGATTTCACACTGAGACGGTAGGGCCTTTGAAGGGGCCCCAGCTGTGCCTGTTGCCATGGGTGAACCGGAAAACCTGCATTACCGAGGGCTTCCGGTGGTTTGACATTCTCCCCTCAGGCTTCCCTGGAGAGGTGGCCACAGTGTGAGTCAGCGGCAAGCCAAAGCCAGGCCTTCCTCAGTCCAAAGGGAAGGAATGAGGGGAAAGGATTGAATGTTTGCTAACACAACTGCCATCTGCCACTGTTAAGTCTGATGGTGACAGAGTGCACGTTAATGCCAGATAGACAGAAAACACTCACCATCTGTTCACTGCCCTGAAATAAAATTAACTAGGTCATCTGGATTTGGAAGCCTATCTGGAATTGTTGACATCTATTCCGAACACTGGGGATGGAAAGTTTACGCTAACTTACATCATTCAAGTTACCCAGAGAAGTATTTTCACTCTAAACCTTCTAATGGAGAAGGTACAGTTAATAGATCAGATGTTAACAAAAATTTATGTGTAAACAATAAAGGATTTTGTAGCCCCTACATTATTATATCTGTAAGCAATAGTATTACAAATTGCCATCCAACTGAAAACTTCCAAAATGAAAAATGTGTAATAAATTTCAAAAAGAGGGTGCCCCATTTATGTGGACTTCAGTCCTTCTTGACCAGTGAATGAGACACAAATTTCCAGGCAGTCAAACTAAAAAGGGAGAAATAAAGAGCTATATTTTAATCTTTCCAACTACTAAGATATTTGAACAGTGGCAACAGAACCTAGGATATGCCTGAAAGGGTAATGAAATACTTTCTTTTTTTCCCGGGAGAAGCAAGAAAAAGCTTTGGTTCAGTTTCTCTACTGCAAAACCTGCCCCTAATCTCCCTACTCAGAATCTCTCACTTTCCAAATAAACTCATCATTTTGCCCTCATTTCTCTCAGACTAGTATTTGTCTCAGCCAGTATTCGTCTAGAAGTGAATTTCAGCTATAACACAGGAGAGAATCAAAGAAAATAGAATAAATAATTTTTTTCAATTGTTTATACCAGTCCTACCCTGAAATATGTTTCTATTAAGAAAACCTAACAGATTGTATTTCCAAGAGTCAATTTAAATTAACTTAGAGGAAAAGTTACTGCTTTTAAGAGTTTATGGACATCAATAACAGGAAATAACACAGTTCATTTAGACAACCTGCAATGTGCTGACTTGAAATAAATCCAGTGGAGCAATTTACAGGTCCCAAGAGATTCCATTTTAAAGTGGGCTTTTGTGAGTCGGATTACTGACCAAGCTCAGTTATTTGCAAAGTCTACAAGCAAACATTTCTCCAGCCTCTTACTTAAGCCTTAAGCTTTTAAAAATTTGAATGGAATATATTTCAAACCAATTACAAAGGATGTAATGAGTGATCAGCATTGAATTTAGAGCTCTCGAAAGGCAAAGGAGTATTCAATGCTATCCCCTGTGTTCACATTTCCCTGGTGGTTCAGATGGTAAGGCATCTGCCTACAGTGTGGGAGACCCAGGTTTGATTCCTGGATTGGGAAGATCCTCTGGAGAAAGAAATGGCAACCCACTCCAATACTCTTGCCTGGAAAATCCCATGGACGGAGGATCATGGAAGACTACAGTCCAAGGGGTTGCAAAGAGTCGGACACGACTGAGCTACTTCACTTTCTTTCACTTTCTTTCTTTCCTGTGTTCATATAGGTTAGATAAACAAGACACAAAGATGCATATGAATTATGCACTAAAATTATGCATTAAAATAAAATTGCCAGTGTGTACGAAATGTGTCAAAGAAAAGGCACTCTGATACTATAAAGAAGATCCCTACTTATTCTCTCACATACCACCTTATATTGTTCTCATAGCTTCAATCACTTCCTAGATATATTATTTGCTTATAGGATCCCTTACTATCCACATCTCCATCCTAGCCCCACACCTACGAGCTACATGAGACCACGGGCTGCACACAACTGTGCTAGTGTGCCTTACATGCTCAGCTCTGTCTGGCTCTTTGTGACCCCTGGCCACCAGGCTTCTCTTGCCATGGAATTTTCAGGCAAGAATACTGGAGGGGGTTGCCATTTCCAGGGATCGAACCCAGGTCTCCTGTGTCTCCTGCATTGCTGGTGGATTCTTTACTGCTGACCTACCGGGAAATGTGTACAATTATATTCCTTGCTTTATGCTTAGTGCCTAAACCAGTGTCTGAGACGTAGTAGGTGGTAACTAAATATCTTATGAATTCATTTTGAAATACACTGTATTCACAGTCTAGTGGGAGATAATGGAAAACCAACAGATCAGTGTTATGTTCTTTCTCTCACTGATTGATCTATTTAAATAGTGTTTACTGAGCCCTTACTATATCAATACAGTCCTTACAGATACAGCTAGGTTAGAGAATAAATACATGATTACTGACCACATAGAACTCACAGTGATCATTATTAGATAATAATATCATCAAATTAAATAATGACAGGTAAATATATAACTGTAAAAAATTGTAAAATATAAGATCTTCATGAAGTAAAAGTCATAACAGATTTGGTTTATTCTTAGGGGTCAGGGAATGAAGAAGGAATGAGCCATATAAATAAGCAGGAGAATTATGATTTTACAAATGAGAGAGATCTCTGAGGCTAGCCAGGAACAAATAAAATGTATTTCATGGAAGTTTCACAGGAAAGTAGAGCTACTGCTGGGTATTAATTCCTCCTGTCCTTCAGGACATGATCATGTGGACAGTAACATCCAGCAGTGCTTACAGTTAGCACATCAGCTACATCTGGATGACGTGCTTCTCAAGACACTTTATTTCCAAATAACTCGGGCACTGAGTCTTTCGATTCTGAGATTTTATTTATTTGTTCCTTTTCAAATTAAATGTATTAACATTGTGCCATCTTCATTTTTGCAACTATTCAATATATTATGAAGTATTTTAAGAAGCATCTAGATTCAGAATTTCTATTTTCAAGAAATTAACTTCACATCTCTTAACAAAATTCCAGAAGTGATAACAATAGCAAAATAGACAGGAGAGATAAGTACAGTTACTTGAATCCAACTGTTTCCAAATAAACAACTTTTTAAATTTTTCAAGAAGAGAATATATGTCTTAAAAAAAATTATCAGGTACATATGAGTGATGACAGAACCATTATTCCATGAAGGATGTTGCTTTAATATAGATTTGTTAAATATTTGGGGGGAGAAAAATATCTCCAGGCAAGAGTTACCAATATATAGATTTGCTATTATAATTTTAAAAGGCAGCATGCTATAAACTACCAAAACAGCAAATAAACTGATTGCATTTATTTCGAAGACAGGCCCACACCCTATCAAAGCCAATCAAAGTGGGCAATGATCATGAATCCAGTTCCAAAGCTGAGACACAGAGTGCTTGGGTTGTGGCAGTTATTATTTCCTGAATAAGACTTTATGCCGGATCCAAAATTCACTCTGTCTGACTCTCAGCCAAGAAAGGAAGTAGCGTGGGTGACCAAGTTTAACACTTGCTCTGGGGATTTCTCTCTAGCCAAAGCTAAAAGGAGACTATAATTGGGTAGCCAGGCCTGTCTTTAGCACATTCTGTATTTAGGCGGCTTACCTAAGCCCATTAGACAGCAAAATCACTCTGCCCTATGCCCCTACAGACTTCCAAAAGAAAAAACTGTGAGGGGGCTGGGGGTTGACTCAGCCAAGATAAATAGGGATGAGGGGGAAGTGAGGGGAGAAGGAAAAGGGGCCTTATCTGTGTCTGTAGGCATGGAAATAAGACAAACAGTTAAAACTCCAGTTCCACTGTTCACTGGCTGGGACTATTTACTATCTGAGCCACCAGGGAAGCCCAATATTAATTAAATTACACCCCCAATCTGAACCTCAGTTTCCTTAGTTGCAGAGTATGTGTAGTTAGTAACTACTTTACATAGTGGCTTTCAGTGGCTGGCAGATAGAAAACAATAAATATTGGTTTTTGTTGCCACTGTTATTTTTACTTCTGTAATGTCATCTTTGAAGAGGGAAGAGGCATAACCTATAGTTGGATTTTAAAGTTGCCCTGTTTCTTTTTGCCACCTCTAAACCTCTCCTTACCTTATTTAACCCTCACTCATTTGTATAATTCAGGTAAGAAGCAAAGGAGCTATTTGGCATAGAAAAAGGTTGATCAGCCTGCCCTAGGACTAATAGCTGTTTCCAATCAGATAGTTGCCAGGCATGCCCAGAACTTTTTTTTTTTTTTTTTTTTTCAAAAGCAATTTGAGTAGATCACTTGGGAGAGGCAAATTAAAAGAATCTTTTAAACTAAGTCAAACCTCAGCCAGCTCCAGATAATTTTAATACATTTTTGTAAAGTGCTCTTGAAAGCACTTGCAGCTAAAATGTCTCATACCAGAAAAAGAAAAAAGTTAAAGAAAAAAAAGAAAGAAAGAAAGAAAACAAATGAGCAGTGTGGCTTGAAAATTGATTGTAGCACTACAGTTAAGAAATAAAAATAACCTAGGTACACAATTTCCTTCCAAAAAAATTCTGGATATTGGACACCAAGTTATATGCTTCTAACAAATGGGAGAATTTTATTATTTCCTATGGAAGTAACAAGACACATAGAGATATTTGCTTTTGGGGGGATATCAGTATAATAAGCTTCCAGGGAACTTTTCTAAAAAGATATTTTAAAGTGAAAAACCATATTTACTTTTCAGAAAAAAAAATTTTTTTTCCTCTGGCAAGTGAGAATAAAATACTGGTCCTACAAAATACCAAAACAGAAAGGAAAATAACTTTACCTTAAGAGAAAGAATGAAAATCTGCAATGAGAAGGGATGTGGTGAGAGTTTAAATCTTCATCAAGTCATTTTGAATTCATCAGATAACAGGGGGAAAATGACTTTCACTGTTAACATCAATCTTCCTGACTTTTCTTTAACTTTTTGAAAATACCCATTTCATAGTGGAATGTCTCTTTACTAACTTTTCTCAACTGACGCTATGTATTGAAAGAGATTCCTTTTGGGATTCATACAGCTTAATATCCTTCACAAGTCCTCAGGTATTGACCAACAGAGACTAGATGCCTTCCCTAATCCTCTCTACTTGGAACTGTTACCCTATAGCCTTCTCTACTTCACAATACACATCCGTGTGTGATAGGAACAAACACTAACCTATGTTACTCTTATAGTTGATGCATATATTCGTCTACTCATCCAGTCTTATTGCATACCTACTATGTTCCAAGTGGTACACATAATATGTAGAAGGTCTTTGTAGAAACAGAAATAGTAAGAAAAAGGTGTACTGATCATGATATATTTCAATTGTAGTACCAGCAGGACCTGAATTTTTATGGTGACTAACAGAGTCATCAAGAATGACCTCTAGGTATCTTTTGTGAGGAGTAAATGGTACTCTCATGAATTCACATGGAGAAGTTAAATAGGAACAGATCAGAGCATTTGAGGAAATCAAAAGTTCTGTTTGGAGTCTGGATTTTTATGTTTGTCCAGTGGTCAGTTGAAAGTGATATGCAGTTGGAAAGATTACTAAAGGGCCTATGGGATGGCTAGGGTTAGAAAGATAAATTTGAGGGTTGGTAACATTAAAAGCCATGAGATAGCAAGTACAGAATTAGAGAAGGAAAGGAGCAGATTCAGAGTTACGCCTTGGGACACTCCAACATTATGAGAAAAAGGATGCAGCAAAGGAGAATAAAAAAGAGAAGGTGGTAAAGAAGACAACCAAGAAAGTGGTGTCTAAAAAATCAGGTAAACAAAGTATATCAAGAAGGTTCACTATGTCAAATTCTGGTTGCTGAGAGATGGACTAAGAAGAGGGGTACACACTTGGCCTTTGGGTATCGTTGGATTTGACAAGATGGGAGTTGCTAGAAATCTTGAGAAAGGTGTTTTCAGTGGAATGGTGAATGCCTCTTAATCAAACTGCTTCCTTATGGCCATGATACAGATTAGATCATAAGTGCATGGAATGCAGAACATGAGGCTTATTCATCTCTGTATTCCTAGAATGTAGTGCAGTGTCTGACCTATACCAGATGTTTAATAAATATATATTAAATATTGACATTTGGCTTTGATCAGTGCTTTATTTTCTGTTGTCTGTGACAGATGGTATACCTCTAAAAGGCATAAAAAGTATACCTGCATTTATCCCTGAATTATGTTTTAAACTTTCCTAGTACAGAAAACCACTTCAGTATTCTTGCCTTGAGAACCCCATGAACAGTATGAAAAGGCAAAATGATAGGATACTGAAAGAGGAACTCCCCAGGTCATTAGGTGCCCAATATGCTACTGGAGATCAGTGGAGAAATAACTCCAGAAAGAATGAAAGGATGGAGCCGAAGCAAAAACAACACCCAGCTGTGGACGTGAATGGTGACAGAAGCAAGGTCCGATGCTGTAAAGAGCAATATTGCATAGGAATCTGGAATGTCAGGTCCATGAATCAAGGCAAATTGGAAGTTGTCAAACAAGAGATGGCAAGAGTTAATGTTGACATTCTAGGAATCAGCAAACTAAAATGGACTGGAATGGGTGAATTTAACTCAGATGACCATTATATCTACTACTGCAGGCAGGAATCCCTCAGAAGAAATGGAGTAGCCATCATGGTCAACAGAAGACTCCAAAATGCAATACTTGGATGCAATCTCAAAAACGACAGAATGATCTCTGTTCGTCTCCAAGGCAAACCATTCAATATCACAGTAATCCAAGTCTATGCCCCAACCAGTAATGCTAAAAAGTTGAATGGTTCTATGAAGACCTACAAGACCTTTTAGAAATAACACCCAAAAAAGATGTCCTTTTCATTATAGGGGACTGGAATACAAAAGTAGGAAGTCAAGAAACACCTGGAGTAACAGGAAAATTTGGCCTTGGAATGCAGAATGAAGCAGGGCAAAGACTAATAGAGTTTTGCCAAGAAAATGCACTGGTCATAGCAAACACCCTCTTCCAACAACACAAGAGAAAACTCTACACATGGACATCACCAGATGGTCAACACCAAAATCAGATTGATTATATTCTTTGTGGCCAAAGATGGAGAAGCTCTATACAGTCAACAAAAACAAGACCAGGAGCTGACTGTGGCTCAGATCATGAACTCCTTGTTACCAAATTCAGACTTAAATTGAAGAAAGTAGGGAAAACCGCTAGACCATTCAGGTATGACCTAAATCAAATCCCTTACGATTATACAGTGGAAGTGAGAAATAGATTTAAGGGCCTAGATCTGATAGATAGAGTGCCTGATGAACTATGGATGGAGGTTTGTGACATTGTACAGGAGACAGGGATCAAGACCATCCCCATGGAAAAGAAATGCAAAAAAGCAAATTGGCTGTCTGAGGAGGCCTTACAAATAGCTGTGAAAAGAAGAGAAGCAAAAAGCAAAGGAGAAAAGGAAAGATATAAACATCTGAGTGCAGAGTGCCAAAGAATAGCAAGAAGTGATAAGAAAGCCTTCCTCAGTGATCAATGCAAAGAAATAGAGGAAAAGAACAGAATGGGAAAAACTAGAGATCTCTTCAAGAAAATTCGAGATACCAAGGGAACATTTCATGCAAAGATGGGCTCGATAAAGGACAGAAATGGTATGGACCTAACAGAAGCAGAAGATATTAAGAAGAGGTGGTAAGAATACACAGAAGAACTGTACAAAAAAGATCTTCATGACCTGGATAATCACGATGGTGTGATCAGTCATCTAGAGCCAGACATCCTGGAATGTGAAGTCAAGTGGGCCTTAGAAAGCATCACTATGAACAAAGCTAGTGGAGGTGATGGAATTCCAGTTGAGCTGAAAGATGATGCTGTGAAAGTGCTGCACTCAACATGCCAGGAAACTTGGAAAACTCAGCAGTGGCCACAGGACTGGAAAATGGCAGTTTTCATTCCAATCTCAAAGAAAAGCAATGCCAAAGAATGGTCCAACTACTGCACAACTGCACTCATCTCACATGCTAGTAAAGTAATGCTCACAATTCTCCAAGCCAGGCTTCAGCAATACGTGAACTGTGAACTTCCTGATGTTCAAGCTGGTTTTAGAAAAGGCAGAGGAACCAGAGATCAAATTGCCAACATCTGCTGGATCATGGAAAAAGCAAGAGAGTTCCAGAAAAACACTTCTGCTTTATTGACTATGCCAAAGCCTTTGACTGTGTGGATCACAATAAACTATGGAAAATTCTGAGAGAGATGGGAATACCAGACCACCTGACCTGCCTCTTGAGAAATCTGTATGCAGGTCAGGAAGTAACAGTTAGAACTGGACATGGAACAACAGACTGGTTCCAAATAGGAAAAGGAGTATGTCAAGGTTGTATATTGTCACCCTGCTTATTTAACTTATATGCAGAGTACATCCTGAGAAACACTGGACTGGAAGAAACACAAGCTGGAATCAAGATTGCCGGGAGAAATATCAATAACCTCAAATATGCAGATGACATCACGCTTATGGAAGAAAGTGAAGAGGAGCTAAAGAGCCTCTTGATGAAAGTGAAAGAAGAGAGTGAAAAAGTTGGCTTAAAGCTCAACATTCAGGAAACGAAGATCATGGCATCCGGTCCCATCACTTCATGGAAAATAGATGGGGAAACTGGAAACAGTGTCAGACTTTATCTTTTTGGGCTCCAAAATCACTGCAGATGGTGACTGCAGCAATGAAATTAAAAGATGCTTACACCTTGGAAGAAAAGTTATGAGCAACCTAGATAGTATATTCAAAAGCAGAGATATTACTTTGCTGACTAAGGTCTGTCTAGTCAAGGCTATGGTTTTTCCAGTAGTCATGTATGGATGTGAGAGTTGGACTGTGAAGAAGGCTGAGCGCCAAAGAATTGATGCGTTTGAACTGTGGTGTTGGAAAAGACTTTTGAGAGTCCCTTGGACTGCAAGGAGATCCAATCAGTCCATTCCGAAGGAGATCAGTCTGGGATCTTTGGAAGGAATGATGCTAAAGCTGAAACTCCAGTATTTTGGCCACCTCATGCGAAGAATTGACTCATTGGAAAAGACTTTGATGCTGGGAGGGATTGGGGGCAGGAGGAGAAGGGGACGACAGAGGATGAGATGGCTGGATGGCTTCACTGACTCGATGGACGTGAGTCTGAGTGAACTCTGGGAGTTGGTGATGGGCAGGGAGGCCTGGCGTGCTGCGATTCATGGGGTGACAAAGAGTCAGACACGACTCAGTGACTGAACTGAACTGAACTGAGTACATTTACAAATGTGATTTGATGCTTAATAAAATATTTATAATGGAAAAGGAAAAATAGAATGGCTGAAGTAATGAATTAGAGAAAGAATTATCATCCCTATGAAGAATAGGCAGGAGACCAGATTAATGAAGACTGTGCAGGTTTTAGGGCTCCAGGTGATGCTAGTGGTAAAGAACCAGTCTGTCAATGCAGAAGACTTAAGAGACTCAGGTTCAATCCCTGGGTCCCAAAGATCTCCTGGAGGCATGACAATCCACTCCAGTATTCTTGCCTGGGAAAATCATAGACAGAGGAGTCTGGCGGGCTGCAGTCCACAGGGTAGCAAAGAGTTGGACACGACTGAAGCGACTTAGCTCACAAGCACTTGCAGCTTTCAATGATTACAAATTCTCCAGCACTTCTCTCACGAAAGACAAGCCTAATTCCCCTCCCTTTTAATATGAATTGACTTTAGTTCTTTGCTTCTAACAAATAGATTGCTGAGGAAGTATTACTAATTGACTTCCAAGACTATGAGACTGCTGCTGTGTGGCTATCTCTTTCAGGACTCGTGTTTTAAGCATTGTCTTGCCACCATCACCTTACACTTCTATGCTGGAGATACCACATGAAGCACCTAGAGAGAGAGAGAGAGAGAGAGAGAAGCCCAACTGCTCCCAGACTAGGTGTCAGACACGTAAGAGAGGAAACTTGCAAAATGAGTCCAGCTCTAGCTACTGCCTCACTACAATGGTGCAAAGATTCTGAGTGAGAACCACTACCCTGAGTCTAGTCAATCTCTGAAATCATGAGTGATAATAACAACCGTTTAACGCCATTAAGACTAGGTTGTTTTGCTACACAGCAATGAATTATGAAACAGGCAACAGCATTTTTATTCAACCAGGAAAGAAATAGGCTCAAATAGCAAAACAGAAAAAGATACTTTGTGATCAGCCTTAAAAATGTTCATGAAAGAGAGAGGATTAGAAGAACTGCTTGAATGATCCCTATTACTTTTGACTGAGAAAAAAAAAAAAAAAGTAAGACCTGAACAAAAGACTGCAATATTTTAAAATAGGTCAGACCTCAAAGGCCAATGAGATGAAAATAAATGAAATGAATACATGAGTGCATGAGTTATTTCTCTAGTCTGTGATGCTATTAATGCCTATAGATAGCAAAGAAGACATTCCTCTGGGCTGAGTTGCTGTTCATGGATAGTTATTTGATCTCATGGCATGAGTGTGATAGCAGACAAGCAACACAAGAAGTATTTGTTGATCAAGTCAACAGGATGGTGTAGAAGTTCTCTTGTCTTCTCTTTTTCTGCTCATAGTACATTTCCAGTTCATTAGTCCAAAAAGCTTTCATATAGTAAGGAATGCACTGTGTTCTAGAAGCCCAGAACTATGAGTTTGTGGCTTTTCATTTCCCTTGAATCTGAGGACTAGCAAGTGGGGGAAATGTTAGCACATGAGCATCTTCCTTATTATCACAATGAAGTTTCACATAAGCTGTGTCACCTGGAACGAAGACTGAATTCCAGATTTATGATTTCTTGTTTGCCACAGTTATATAACCCAATTGCATAACACTTATAAATCACCTTGTTTAAAAGAAAAAAAAAAAAAAAAAAACTACTTCTGAGCTTTTATTTCCCTCTCCATTGCACCACTGGTCTGATTAGACAGAGGTTGCAGTGAAGGCCACAGTCTATAACCTATCACATCTTTATTTGACAGTCCTCAGCCCATACTAGATAAGGCTCCAACGCTTTTATCCACTGGAAGGTATTCACCTCCTTTTTATACTGCCATTTATCCCATGTACTCTTCTGAACCAGAAAGACATCTCCCTCCTTACGTTTTCCCGTAGGTCTTTCTTCTCCATCTACTTGAAATTCAAATAGTCATTTCCTTAGATAACTTGCATTCTAACATCTCATTTTTATTTTCATGTCTTGAATACACTGAACAAGGCCTTAATGTGGCATTCTGCTGTGCTTATTTTCTTTTATTTGATACCTTTTAGATCATAAACTTTTTGAGGACAAAGTCAAGGCCTGTTGAATCTCTCCTTGAAAAAGAGCAACACAGCACCATATCAAAACAAGCATTTGATAATGATTACTTAGGAACGATCATGGTTATCCATCCTTTCCAATTAAAAAAAAAACAATCACTATATTGAGTCCTTCCTCATACTGTTTTACATTCATCCTTCTCGTCAATATTTAAATTTCTTCAATTAATTTCAAGTCTTAAAGTTTAGTCTGCTTCTCAAGAGTCTTTTCTACATAAGGTACAGTATAGCCCTGTTAAACTGTTTCTCCTTTGCCTTTTTATACAAAATGAATGTGGCAACACAAGAAGAAATAAAACTCCACAGGGAACCAAGGAAAGAAACTAATCAGCCCTACTTAATGACTTAAAGGAAGGGACAAGAAAATCAGGGATAAAACACAGCTTCCCCACGGGCCCAAACACATCCTACGTTATACTAGCTATTGGGAAATGTCACCACTTCGGCTAAAAAATAGTAATATGGGGAATCCATTTAACACTTTGTGTTAAGTCCACTGCTGTTTCTCATTCCCGGGACTCAGTCACTGAGCCACTGGCCTTTACTAGAGGGACATGTGGCTTTGGACAGCACTTTTGGGCATACTTGTTTGTATTCTAACGGCTGCCCATTAGATAGCTTGGTGGACTATGGCAAGCAAACAGAATTGTTTTCCACCAATTCTGTTTTCAGCAAAGAATTATTTTTAATTCCCCTGTCTTGTGTGTTGCCAAAATTCTTAAAATACTGCTCATGGAGATTTTTTTTTGTTACCCGCCTTGGAGCCCAGATGTAGGAACTGAGCCAATGCAGCTGGTGTAACTTGGCTGACTCTCACAGATAATTCAGTGCTTGAACAGTCTTCCTTTTTTTTTTTTTTTTAATGTTATTATTTTGGAAAATTCTGGAGTAAATGCTTATGGATATGAAGTGTAAAGGTTGAGGGACTAGCAGTAATATAGGCTAAAAGTCTCCTACCTGTCTTTCCTGTAGGGACTTCATCAAGCTGGGCAAACACACACACGCACTCACATCACAGCTCTTTCTTCAAATCCTATTTCAAACGTGACCCCTGTGCTTCAGAGACAGGCTTGTCAGGGGAGGGAAAAGAAGGGGGGAGATATGCTTTTTATTTTATCTTTCTATATATAAGAGACTTTATGTCATGAATATAAACATATCAAACCCAACATGGACATGTTAAAAACAAGGAAATCTTAGGAGTGAAAATACTCATTCAGAAATTTCAACACAAATCCTACTGATACTTAGGACAGAAAAACTGATTTTATGGAAGATCCCCTGGAGAAGGAAATGGCAACCCACTCCAGTATTCTTGCCTGGAGAATCCCATGGACAGAGGAGCCTAGTGGGCTACAGTCCATGGGGTCAAGAAGAGTCAGATAGGACTGAGCGACTTCACTTTCACTTTCACTTTACTTCTGCTAAATTCTGGTACAACATTTACTACTTACAAAGCAACTGCATTTTATAGCGACACTATATTATACCAATATGGCACAAATATAATATTAATCTCTCTGATCTGCATTCCAATTTGGATTCTTCCATGAAATATGATGGAATAATAATAGCAGCTATTAGTTGAGGGCTTACTGAATTGTGTTGTGTGTGTTACATGGATTAAATCATTTAACCCTCTCAATAAATGAATCAAAAAAGGCGCAATTACTATGCTGATTTTTCCAATAAGGAAACTGCAACCTAAAGAGTTTAAGTGATTTAACTAAGAACTCACAGTTAGAAAGTAGCAGAGCTGGGGTTTGAGCCTAGCCATCGATTTCCAGAGCCTGCATCAGAAACACTACATTCCAATACAGTATACTAACACATATATATGGAATTTAGAAAGATGGCAATGACGACCCTGTATGCAAGACAGGAAAAAAGACACAGCGGTGTATAACGGACTTTTGGACTCAGAGGGAGAGGGAGAGGGTGGGATGATTTGGGAGAATGGCATTCTAACATGTATACTATCATGTAAGAATTGAATCGCCAGTCTATGTCTGATGCAGGATACAGCATGCTTGGGGCTGGTGCATGGGGATGACCCACAGAGATGTTATGGGGAGGGAGGTGGGAGGGGGGGTTCATGTTTGGGAACGCATGTAAGAATTAAAGATTTTAAAATTTAAAAAAAAAATAATTAATTAATTAAAAAAAAAAAAAAAAGAAACACTACATTCTACCACCTTTCCAAAGAAGGAATGGGATGAATCACTGCTAAGATACAGGGATCTGCATACTATTGGCATGCACACAGCAGAGTGTTTTGCTTTTGGACATTATCTATTAAGTATGTCACAAAGAAAAGAGCTCAAGAAACTGACTACTTATCTATGCTATGAATTCCTTTCCTCCTAAAGGAAAACTGCCTATTTATTTTGCTTTCTCTTTAGACTGGCTAAACTGATAAACAAAAGAAAGTGGTATGAATGACTTGTAATTACTTGATGTGTAGCCCTTCCCTGATTCATGTATGTTTCATCAGAAACCATCAGTGCCTGAAGCTCAAGGTCTGAGTAATGTGAAAAACTGCCAGAATGAATTGCAGAGCTCAATCTCAGTTGGGAGGTTATTTCACCACTCTTCAAATACATCTTTCTCTAAGCTACCATCTACTCCACCTATGCAAATCATTAGCTAAATTTTGAGACAAATCATTATAATTTCCTGGCAATTGCTTATTTTAGAATTTCCAAACTTTTCTCTTTTTTATTTCTTTAATAACTCACAGTGTTAAATATAAAACAAGCTGAAATACCCTCTCTCATTTATTTCTAGAATGGTGTAACACTCCTTTCTAATGCCCTCTAAATTCTAACAACATGCTACTTATGTGAATAAAGCTGTTTTCAAAACTTAAAAAGCTATTAGCTCCATGCAGGAAAAAAAAAGGCTGCATTTTAATAGCAATAAATGGTCATACTAGCTAGAAAGTCTAGTACTGCACCAAATTTTCCAGGCCACTTGGAAGTGAAAGGAAAGGCATTATGAGATAATATTGCCCATGTGAAATGGTTTACATGACTGGAAAATGTAATTATGTACTCTATTTTGAGGGTCTTAAAGGTATTTTTAAAGGGTATTTAAAAATAACACCAACAAGTCTCTTAACAAAATGAATTAGTCATGATCCTATCAGAAGGCAAGCTGTCTTTGAACCTTATGAACATAACTTGTGCAAATATAAAAACAAACGCAGGAGAAGGAATGAATCAAATTTTAGGCAGGAAAAAATGAAGAGCTATGTTCCAAATCTGTAGCCTCCTCCAATATGGACTATTTGGTACATGTTATTGCAAAAGCCATTAATGCTACAGTATGTCCTGGAATTTACGTGTCAGACAATAAACACTCAAGTTGGAACTGGAAATAACGATACATCATGAAATCATCATGATATGACACTAAAACATTCGTGGACACATCATGAAATAATCACAATTTGTACTGAATCTCTCATTTTGCAAAGGATTTGGCACAACATGACTCACTATAACGCTGTTTCTCAGGGGGACCTTGGGAAAACAACCAGAGTGAGCAACAGAGAAAGGGTTACAACATTCATTTATATGCATGCGGAGTGTCTTAGGATCATAATTAAAATCTCACATTTTTCTGGTTTTTAGTCAGCAACTTTCCACTCATCTAATATAAAACATAAGTGGAAAAATTTCACCCATGTTCATAAAAAGCAAATATCTTGAAGTACTTGAAGAACTCAAGCGCAGTATATTAGTGCAGGCGTGTTTCAAAAATAACCACTGAACCATTCCCATTACTGGGAAGACTGCTGCACTCTATAATTACGTTTGACAGTTTTGTGCTTTTTTTTTTTTTTTCAGCTCTTTCCTCCTCCAAACTATCTGAATTTGAGTGAAAGCTAGAGGGCAATCTTGAAAGTTGATGGGGAAAAAAAATATGAATGTGCTCTTCTAAGGTATCAAATCTGATGTGGCCAAAGCATGGGACTCTGGTAAATAGGAAAAACAATGTCATAAGCAAAGAAATATTGCTTGAAGTAGTAAATAAGCATTTACTAATAAGACCCCCCCATTGACACTGATGTTCTCAACTTAAAGTTATTTATTTAACCAATGCCTGTTATCTCCAGCAAATATTCATTCAACCAATCTTTGGGAAATTGTTATGTGTGAGCTCTATATGCAAAGAACTAAAGATAAAGTCTCTCGTACTTGAAATGGCCCTTCTACTGTAGAGACCAATATATACTACTTAATAAAATATAGCATCACATTCTTCATCAAAATTTTTAAAATTTGGTGAAATAATCATAAATGCTTATAACACAATTCTCCAAATTATATTCATATATGTTCTTCTTGTATTCAGTGAGTCTCTAGTGAGTTAAATTTTAATGACTTTTAGTTTAAGAATGTTATTACCTATTTATTCATCTGCTGATATTTGATAAAATTTCTGCCTCACATATCATAACTTTCCTTCCAAGGAGTAAGCGTCTTTTAATTTCATGGCTACAATCACCATCTGCAGTGATTTTGGAGCCCCAAAAGATAAAGTCTGACACTGTTTCCACTGTTTCCCCATCTATTTCCCATGAAGTGATGGGACCGGATGCCTTGATCTTCGTTTTCTGAATGTTGAGCTTTAAGCCAATTTTTTCACTCTCCTCTCTGTTGTAAAAACAAAAATTTAGATACTTTAAAATACCATTCCCATTATTATTCCTTACTCATAGGTACAGAAAATAAGGAACAGAGGTATTAACACAATATATAGGAAGCAGAGAGTCCTGAGAAGGGAATATACAAGCTTGTCACAAACTGAAAAACATGCAGTTCATCTCCTAGCATATTTGCTGAGAATCAAATAGAGACATTCACAGCATCAAGCAATATCACATGTATGAATAAAATTTACATTCTGCAAATGAAAATACTTCATTTTCATTTAGACGTCAGGGTCTACATTTTGGATCAAGTTGAAATGTTTCTGTCTAGATACTTCATTAAAGATAAAAGATATGTTTTGAAACTGTGCTTGTCCTTTCCTCATGTGTCTAGAGTTTACTATTCCAGTCATAACACTGCAAAGACTTCAGAATTCTCTATCACATGTATTTCGGGTGTGTGGGGACAGATTTATTTCCTACAGCTTAATTTTTCTCAGTTCAGTTTTTCCCCTATATTTTTTAAATTTATTTTTTGCTTTTACTTAAAAAGTCATTAAATATACATTTTAAAAATGGGAGATCAAATAATTTCCTTATATTTTTTATGTTTTGGGTGAAGTAAAGAAAAAACAGAGGAACCAGAGATCAAATTGCCAACATCCACTGGATCATCGAAAAAGCAAGAGAGTTCTAGAAAAACATCTATTTCTGCTTAATTGACTATGCCAAAGCCTTTGACTGTGTGGATCACAATAAACTGTGGAAAATTCTGAAAGAGATGGGAATACCAGACCTCCTGACCTGCCTCTTGAGAAACCTATATGCAGGTCAGGAAGCAACAGTTAGAACTGGACATGGAACAACAGACTGGTTCCAAATAGGAAAAGGAGTATGTCAAGGTTGTATATTGTCACCCTGCTTATTCAACTTCTATGCAGAGTACATCATGAGAAATGCTGGACTAGAAGAAACACAAGCTGGAATCAAGATTGCCGGGAGAAATATCAATAACCTCAGATATGCAGATGACACCACCCTTATGGCAGAAAATGAAGAAGAAGTAAAGAGCCTCTTGATGAAAGTGAAAGAGGAGAGTGAAAAAGTTGGCTTAAAGCTCAACATTCAGAAAACGAAGATCAAGGCATCCGGTCCCATCACTTCATGGGAAATAGATGGGGAAACAGTGGAAACAGTGTCAGACTTTCTTTTTGGGCTCCAAAATCACTGCAGATGGTGATTGCAGCCATGAAATTAAAAGACACTTACTCCTTGGAAGGAAAGTTAAGACCAATCTAGATAGCATATTCAAAAGCAGAGACATTACTTTGCCGACTAAGGTCCGTCTAGTCAAGGCTGTTTTTTCCAGCGGTCATGTATGGATGTGAGAGTTGGACTGTGAAGAAGGCTGAGCGCCAAAGAATTGATGCGTTTGAACTGTGGTGTTGGAGAAGACTTTTGAGAGTCCCTTGGACTGCAAGGAGATCCAACCAGCCCATTCTAAAGGAGATCAGTCCTGGGTGTTCTTTGAAAGGAATGATGCTAAAGCTGAAACTCCAGTACTTTGGCCACCTCATGCAAAGAGCTGACTCATTGGAAAAGACTCTGATGCTGGGAGGGATTGGGGGCAGGAGGAGAAGGGGATGACAGAGGATGAGATGGCTGGATGGCATCACGGACTCGATGGATGCGAGTCTGAGTGAACTCCGGGAGTTGGTGATGGACAGGGAGGCCTGGCGTGCTGCGATTCATGGGGTTGCGAAGAGTCGGACACAACTGAGCGACTGAAGTGAACTGAAAGAAAAAATGATATATACCTGTTAGCCTGTAATGATAACAGTTATCATTTACTGAGTACTTAACTCCACAATGCTCCTTCCCATGTCTGATGTTTCCTTCCTGTGACGGTGGCTGAATGAATATAACTTTGAGTCTCTCTCTGAGTGTTTCTCTCACTGTATCCCTAGGAAGAAGGTGGGGAGGCGGGGAGGGGTGTAGTCACTTTTGAGACTGTAAGTTTGAGAGGAATAATTGACATACCCAGCTCAACCCCTTTCTCTGAGGCCTGAGCACGTAGCATCCTGCTGAGAGCACGTGACTGCAGTGAGGGCTGCCTGAGGCTGGATGGATAAAGCTGCCTCATTCTGGAGTTTGCTTAAAGAGTTTAGTTCACAAATGCCTTCTAGTCTGGCCTTTATAATTGATGTAGAAGCTGTTTTGACCTCTATCGTATTTTTATTTACTTGATTTTCTTAGCCATGACACCAAATATGAAGTTGCTGAGTCCACAGCTAAATAATACCCCTCTTCTCTGGCTGGATTCAAAGCAAGTTGAGAACCCCATGCCAGACACAGAGCCAAGTGTGTTACACACATGATCCCTGTTTATTCCTCACAACGGTATGATAATGACTGCTCCCATTTCGAAGAGGAGGAAACTCAAGTTAGGACAAGTTAACACAATTATCCAAGACTGCAGTGATGGAGCTGGCCTGCACACCCAGCTTCACCTCTGGGGCTGTAAACCTAACCATAATGCTATATGACTATACTGAAATTCCCACTAGAATAAAATTAGTAGAACCAAAGAATGAATCAATGTGCAACTGTCCATCCAGAGTCAGGCATTGCAAAATAATAGATGGCATTATTAAAGAGGACACCATCAGAAAGAAGCAGTGATTGTAAGAAGAATGACTGACCACTACTTTGATTATAGTAATCAACAACTTGTTCTGCCTTTGGGTTAAAAGTCAGAATTCTGGCTACTTTCCAACAGCAAGTTCAAAATGTCACCTGTTTTGTCAGCCCTAAAGCACAGTCCAAATAGAAGGCAGAAATAAAATAACCTGTAAAGCATTTCAGCCAGGTGAGTGACAGGGCTTAAATCTGCACATCATTTCATCTATGAGTTCTCTTGTTTATTTCTTATAAAATATCTTCCAATCACATAAGGAGATCAGACCTGGAACCAGGGAGACTGAATATTCTTGCTAGTCCATTCTCTGCCAGAATGGCAAAACACTAGCTTAGCTACTTTAAGCAAACAAAAACACATTTGGCAAAGACTTACGAATCTGAATTGCTTTAATTCTCAAAATAAATTGATACCATTTTACCTCTCTTCTTTCCTTTCCACCTGCGTATTTATATCCCATACTCTAGAATATTCTTTCCCCAATTAACTATCTTATTAAAAAGAAAAGCCAAGAACTTCTTCCTTTTTTACCATCATCTTTTCTTTGTCATTTCTCAATAATTTGTGGTCATCTTAAATAACATAAATAAGAAAAGGAGTCCCTTTGATGCTTATGGAGGCTCAGTTTACCCAAAATCACTCTCGTTTATTTTCTTTTTTCTTTTTGGCTGATTTGTTATAGATGATTAAACTAAATTTGTAAGGCTTAGAAGTAAGGAGGAGCTGAACTGGAACAGACGAAAAAAAATTCAGAAGTGAGTATAATTTGCCATAGGAAATGATGCATGGTTAAGGATGATTAAAATAGTCACAAGGCAACTGGCACAACAGTAGATAATACTGTTAAAATAGCTACATAGTAATATGCAGCTCTTGTTGAAAGCTAAAATTATTCCTGGAAAATATATTTTTCATTCCGTATCCTTAGATTCAAAACCCCTTATAGTGCAATTTTATTTATTTATTTAAAATGGGTTAAGTTCATCATCAAATATTTTGAATATTTCATATAGATTAAATGATGACTCTGGGTTTTTTCTAAAAGAAGGTTTGTCACCTTTAAAAAAGTCTATTTCACTGCAAAGAGTAACAAGAATAAAATATTCTCTTGAGAAGGTATCAACGATTATTCCAAATAACATTTTATAAAAAACCCAAAATTGAGGGAATGTAGGAAAGAGGGGAATAAAACATCAATCTCATTATAATGTCCAAGAATATAGTTGCTTAGTCATGTCCAACTCCTGGCAACTCCATGGACCATAGCCACCAAGCTCCTCCATCCATGAGATTTGCCAGGCAAGAATATTGGAGTGGGTTGCCATTGCTTTCTCCAGAGGATCTTCCCGACCCAGGGATCAAATCTGGGTCTTCTGCATTGTAGGTAGATTCTTTATTGCATAAGCTACCAGGGAAGCCCTAAGACTATTATTTATTGATAAATATTATAAAATCTAGTCTTCCACTAAAGTGTGAACTCAGTTAACATATTGAGTCAAGTGGTTTACAAATCTTTATTTCATGTTTAAAATTAGTTGCACATCACTTTATTTTATAGGTGATGTCTTAGGCTGGTTTCCCTGGGAAACAGATACGGAGACTCTCAGAAAGTCATGTGCCTATAGTTCACTGGAGAGGACTGGGGAACAAGACCTGTAAGCGAGTTAGGGGAGCGGCGTTAGGCGGAATGTTAGTCATATGTATGACCCACGATACAGTTGCCACAGAGGCTTCAGCCGTTCTCCCTGAGAGCTCTGGCAATAGGATGATCCTTCGGAGATGTTTCACAAGGAGACAAGGGGGTTGAGTTTTTGTAGTCACCCTTCCCTGTTCATTTCTACACTGAACAATCCTTGGAGGCAAACATCACTTGTTCAAGAGAGTTCCTTTAGGCTGAGGGCAGTTCTCAGAGAGGGTCTCAGTAACCAGTACTCCAAGCTGCTGAGAGAATAATGCCTTGCCACCGAAGGGAGATCCAGGCAAAGCACTACACGATCTATACCACCAGAGTATGACTGAAAAAAGAGATGGGATAATTTGATTCATTTTAGAAAAGCCACATTTCCAACCAAATCTGCACTGTATTGTGAATGGTAGCGTAATACTATAGTTTTCAAGTGGGTGTTCCTCATTTATTTAAAACGTAACATAATATGTTGACATATTTTATGCTTTTGTCTAGAATAATGCTCAGAGTCTTCAGTAGGGAATTTATAGCGTAAGGACCGGATGTGGCTTTGTGCTATTATTTTATACTGAAAGCACTGCCCATTCACTTCACCAATGCTGCATTTCAAAAATCTCTATTACGTCTATTGAGCACTTACTATGTGCCAGGATCATGACAGGAATGGGAGTAAGAGCAATAAAAGCCAGTTCTGTTTCCTGGAGCACACTGGCTACTGAAACAGAATACAACTGAACAATACAAGTGCTTTGCTAGAGGTGTCGTAAGGTGCTGTTGCTGGTAAGAACTATCTAAACCACACCAGACCTGTATTTATCCACGTAACCTTAGGTGAGGTATGGTAAGGCTGGGTGCAGACACAGAAAGAAAACCAGCAGAGTTTTATAGTTTTGCTATATGCACAGTTTCCAGGGGAGAACACAGCATGCCACTCAGGGCCGCTCAGGGAAAGGACCTGGATTCGTCACATGGCGGGAGGAAGAAAATGAAAGAGCAGAGCAAGGCAGTTGTACGTAGGTCTGGGTAATCTGAATAACTCCAGAGAACTCTTGGAAATTGGGGTTGTCCTAGGTTGTCTGATACTTGGTCTTAGAGCAATGATGGTCTGTGTATAGTAGCTCAATAAGGAAGATGGCTGGGAATGTGGCCTTAGCCAGCTTTTTAAGAAGGCAAACTGACTGCCATCTACAGGCCCTCAAAACTGGGTCAAGGCAGTATTTAAATATATATATATGTATATGTATATATACATATGTATATGTGTGTGTGTATATATATATATACACACATTATGGCATGATTTGGGATGGGGGAGATCTTAGGGATGAGTTTCCCAGAAAGTCTCACAGAAGCTGAGCTTTGAAGGGATGTTAGTGCACATCCTCATTGTGTGGGACAGGTTTATGATACTCATCATCTACTAGGAGATACAATAATGATGTAGACATTAGTTAAAATTTAACCTTTTAATTGTAAAGAAGGATACAGATGTAAGAGATCGGTATTGGTGTTAAAATAAAACACTTGTTCTTTTATTTTGAAAGACGTCTGCAATTTCTCTACAAAATTAGTTGATGTGATCAGCTGTAATGTTTGACACTAATGATTGATAGAAAAGAACTAAAATGTATGAATAAGTATTCTGTTTCCCCATTGTTTATTTACCTAGGCAAAGAACTCTGTAACAATACTGATGTGAAATTAAAATGAAAATGAAAACTTTGTTGTTATTATATTACAGGAAAGATGGCCATTGATAAAACCATCAAAAATTAACAGGATCACCATTTCTTCCTGCCCCTTCATATAGCAAAACCCTAGTCATTATTCTGCATTCTCTATATCCACCGATAACATTTTCTTCCAAAATATTCAATTCTCTTTGTTTTTTCCTCTTGTTCCGTCTCTTTCTATTCCTCCTCTACTCCGTTTACTTCTATTGTCAAATATTGATTCAACCTTCATAAAATCTGTCAAATTAAAAGCCTTACCTTGGTTTTGCCCACCTGTGTCTCTATGATATAGATCCTATAAGCCTTCTAATCAGTTTCTTGCCTTACTCTGTCTCCTTTAAAATCCATGCCATATGTGACCTGGATAAATGTGTTAACTAACAGACTGTCACCTGCATTAACTTTCTAAGTCTAATCACATTTCAAAAAACTTAAATGGCTTCTATTTGAGGGATCTCCAAAGAGAGTCCAATGTATTGGCATTAAGAAAGAAACCATTAGAATGCCTACTTATTTTTTGTCTGAAGACACTTAGAAATATTAAATGCAACTAATTTTAAATTCCATTATTCACAATATCCCCACATGATCCTAAAAAACCTTGTGATAGGGTTCAGCTGACACCTCATACCTTCATTTACTTCAGCACATTGCAGAGTATATGGGCATATGTAGTATGCAGTTATTCTTTTCTCAATGGCCAATAGCAGCATCTTTAAAACAGTCTGTAATGAGATTAATGGGGCTATGAAAATTATATATATAATAAAATGTTTGTTGGCTATTTCACGCCAGAGCATTTGAAAGAGGTACAGGACTTCCCTGGTGGTACAGTGGATGGGAGGTCTGCCTGCCAATGCAGGCAGGCAATCCCTGATCTGAGAAGATTCCGCGTGCCACAGAAACTAATGCCCATGTACCACAACTACTGAGCCTGTGTGCTGCAACTACAGAAGCCCACATGGCTAGAGCCCATGCTCCACAACAAAAGAAGCACAAGAACTCGTCTGTGCACCACAAAGAAAAGTAGCCCCCACTTACTGCGACTAGAGAAAGCCCATGCACAGCAGTGAAGACCCACACAACCAAAAATAAACAAATGAATAAACACAAAGAAAGACAGAAAGAATACTTTTAAAAAGGCACAAAATTTAAGGAATATATATATGTAGTCTTCTTTTACAAAGAAGACTCATTTCCAAATAGATTACTCCTCTTTGTGATGATGAGCCATTTTCAGAAGTTGTTGTCCATTAGATATTGAAGGAATAAATATACTTAAGACATCTCCCAAGGTAAAGTTTATGAATTAACAATGAGTGAGAAAGCAACTGCTGTTCAAAACAACTCAGACTATGTAGAGGGCATTTTGAAAATGGATACTTGAAAATATATGCCCATATATGATTTTCATTGCTAGAAAAAAACTGTCCTATTTGCAAAAATTTAAACAGCAGAAAAATTATATTCTTATGTGTTAAAATGCATTCAAAATTCAAAATTGTATTAGGTTTAGCACTACTTATTTATAGAATAAAAATAAAATACCTTTTGAAAAACTGGGAGGAATAAATGGTTAGCATTATGAAAGATGTAAATTTACTTTCCAATTCAACAAAAATCTCTACAAAACTGATGAATAGAATTTAATATGATTATAATGATTTAATAAGCCTAGAAAATGGTATGCTTTTCCACTGCTATCTAGATTACTTTGTGAGATTTTCAGCTTCAGCAGTGGTTAAAACTAAATAAAAGCAAATTTAACAGAAAACCAGATTTTTTAGTAACTCCAGAGAACTCTTGGAAATTGGGGTTGCCCTTGGTTGTCTGATAGTTAGTCTTAAAACAATTGCAGTGTGTATAGTAGTTCAATAAGGGAGATGGTTGGGAATGTGGCCTTAATCAGCTTTTCAAGAAGGCAAACTGACTGGCATCTACAGGCCCTCAAAACTGGGTCAAGGCAGCATTTGAAAAAAAAAAAAATTACAGCATGATTTTGGATGAGGGAGATCTTAGGGATGACAATTTCCCAGAAAGTGTCACATAAAAAGTATCACACAAAAAGTCAGCTCAAGATTTTATAAGCAATGAAGAAAATTCATTCATATTGTTCTCACTTAGAACTACTTATTTATAGAATAAGAATAAAACGCCTTCTGAAAAACTGGGAAGAATAAATAGTATTATGAAAGATGTAAATTTACTTCCCAATTCAACAAAAATTAAATAATATAATTAATATTTAATGATGTAATAAAATGTGAATAATATTTTGGAGAGATAAAGATGGGTCATATATGACTAATAAAATGAAATAATGCATAAAGTTATTTAAATATTGATTTTATGTAGTGACATGAATATATATAGCTGCATACTCAACTTTTTTTTTTGATAAGGTTCAAAATTTAACAAATTTTAGGTTAAATTTTGGTTTCTCAGTCTTTATACTACTGATATTTTGGGACTCAGATGGTAAAGAATCTGACTTCAATGTAGAAGACCCAGGTTTGATCCCTGGGTTGAGTCAGGAAGATTCCCTGGAGACAAGAATGGCAACCCACTCCAGTATTCTTGCTTGAAGAATCCCATGGACAGAGGAGTCTGGCAGGCCACAGTTCATAGCATAGCAAAGAGTTGGACACCACTAAGAGACTAACACTATCACTTCACTTAAAATCTTTGTTGTAGGGAGGGCATTATCTTTTGCCTATTAGGATGTTTAGCAGCATCCCTGGTTTCTACCCACTAGGTAACTATAGCACACATTCATATAGTTATAATGTAAAATGTTTTCAGATATTGTCAAATATCTTCTGAAGGGCCAAGTTAAAAATCACCAGTCTATAGCATAAGCCCAACATTGGAGTCTTACACTATCTTAACTCAGTGTATATTTTTTATCTTATCCTCTAATATTTATATTTCTAACATTGTCTTCTATAACTTTGCTTTCTTGTCATTCTCATCCCTTTACCATTCCTTATTAGTTATATCAATCTTTCCCTTCATTATTTACCTCTATGTTTTTGCTCATAGCTGGAGTGATTTTTCCCTGATTTCTTTATGGACATATCTTACTCATTCCTTAAAATCTGTCTTGAATCATGCCTCCTTTCTAGGTTTTCTTTAAATTCTCATGTTAGAGTAAACCTGCTCTTTTAGTACAAAATACACCTCTATTTTAGTTTTATTATAAGCTCTCTTGTGGGGCTTCCCTGGTAGCTTAGATGATAAAGAATCTGCGTGCAATGCAGGAGACCCAGGTTCGATCCCTGGGTCAGGAAGATCCCCTGGAGAAGGAAGTGGCAACCCACTCCAGTATTCTTGCCCAGACAATTAATTCTATGGACAGAGAAGCCTGGTGGGCTACAGTCTATGGGGTCACAGTCAGACAAGACTGAGCAACTAACACTTTCACTCTTGTTTCTCTCTCTTTGGTATTCTTTCTTCTCAAACTCACTCTAGACTCTTGTAAAAATTGTGTACAAATTAAAATAATTGCTAATACTATTGGTAGTGTGATTATTCATTAATGAGAGACAATGAGGGACCACAATGCAGTCTTTGAGAAGAAAATGACAGAAGTCTGTGCATTTACATGAGAATGTGTTCAAAATACATTGCTAACTGAAAAGTGTAACGCATAGAATACTACATATATTATGATTCCTTTGAGGGAAAAATACATAAACATTATGCTTATACATGCAGGAAAATTTATGATAAGATACACAAGTAACTATAACAATGGTTCCTTCAGGAAAGTGAGAAGTGAGGGCTTTTACTTCTAACATTATTTTTATGCAGAGTTTGGATTTTTTATCATAAATATGAAATACTTTTAAAATTCAAAAAGTAATTACAAAACTGATGTGCTGCCAGCTGCATTAAGGGGCTAGATCAAAAATAATTTAAAAGTTACAATTTTCAGTGTACTGTTTTATGGTTTACTTGCACGTTCTGGTAGAAATTTACTTCCCTGGAAGACTAAATTCCTGAAGGGATGAAGTTAATCACCAGCTGGGCATGATATGGTACCCATTTTTAAGGACTGTGACCTTTTTACACTGCCCTTCTCTCAGGCTTATCTTACCTGAGTCTTGTTGATTTGACAAAAGCTGTTTCTAGATCACTACTGGTCAGTAGTCAATAATAGTACAGTCCCCTGGTTGAATATTTCTCTACAGATATCAGAGAGATAAACTTAAATTCTTATCACAGAGAAGCAAGGATATTTCTTGGAAGCAAGGATTAAAGTTTAACATTCAAGTTAAAAAGTTTGTTTTCTGATTTTAGGCATAAGAAAAAAATTAATCAAGAAGATGGTCTGGCTTTTCTAAGGTCTTCTTAGTTTCCTGAATTACGTACCTCACCAGATATATGAGGTTATTTACCGAACCAAAGGGGCATTTAGAGTCCTCTGCTTCAACTTTTTAGAATAAAAGAAAAGTAAAGGCAATAATTCAGTCATGTCTGCTACAGGGATGCAGCTAGTTCCCAGCTCTTATTTTTCCATGCCCCGGCTAATTAAATTGGTCAATGGTTCACAGTCTTGGTCACAAACTTCTCAACTGCCTGCTTCCTGTATTTGGGGTAGGAGAGATTACTGAGCTGCCTTTCAGGATTAGTAATGGAAATACTGAGTGCTATGGCCCAAAAAAATCTTATATGGAAATTTCAAGGAGTATGAAAAAAAAAAAAAATAGGAGAACTTTCGAAGACATACATAATGAAAAGCTACGTGAAAACCCATCTCAGGAGCAAGAATACTTTTTCTGATTTTTACTGCATATTGCCAGAGTTGGACTATAAAGAAAGCTGAGTGCTGAAGAATTGATGCTTTTAAACTGTGGTGTTGGAGAATACTCTTGACAGTCCTTTGGACTGCAAAGAGATTCAACCAGTACATCCTAAAGGAAGTCATCCTGAATACTCATTGGAAGGACTGATGCTGAAGCTGAAACTTCAATACTTTGGCCACCTGAAGCAAAGAACTGACTCATTGTAAAAGACCCTGATGCTGGGAAAATTAATGGTGGCAGGAGAAGGGGACAATGGAGGATGAGATGGTTGGATGGCATCACTGACTTGATGGACATGAATTTGAGCAAGCTCCAGGAGTTGGTGATGGACAGGGAAGCCTGGCATGCTGCAGTCCATGGGGTCATAAAGAGTCTGACATGACTGAGACACTGAACTGAACTGAACATAATAATTACATATGCTGAAAATAGTCTAATTCTGAGTCATTCACTGAGGATTAAAGAAAAAATGATAGTGAAAAAAAGTCTATTTAAAAATCTTGTATAGAAATCCTCAAAACAGCATCCCAACTTTTCCTAGACGAGTCCTTCTTTGTTCAGGATCATTTGATTGAAAAGCTGAGTTTTCTAAGTATCTGTTTTATTTCTTAGAGGAATCATAAATCTTTAACTTATTAAAAGACCACAAGCTTAAAACAAATAAAGGAGGTTATGAGATAAATTATTAAAGGAGCATAGATATTTAGAGGGCATGGTCACATTTTTATAAAAAAGTAAAATTGTGACTTAGAACATATGAACACAGAAATAAGTGGAGGAATAAGCAAAATGTGGAAGACAGTGCCAGGGAAATGTCTAGGAGGAGCCATTAGAAATACTGCAAAAGCAGAATTCAGAGAGCACCTTATTAGGGGTGAACGAAGACCCTGATTCAAAAATCTTTCTTTTTAATTCAGCACAAAGACAAAAAGAAACTTTGAGACCAGATTAAGGTCCATGTTCCTATTAAGGCATTGCTTGGCAATTAGTACTTGTGTAATCGGTGTTTACTGCATTTAAGCAATAGAGGCTGATAAAAGCAATGACCAGTTGTTATTGGAAACAGCCTGGTATTCCAGGAATTTCCTGACCTAGAGTGCAGAGGTCTCCCATCTTTTGACACTCTCTTCTCTGAACTGGAAAACATGGCATTTCTTTCACAGTGGAGATGGAAACAAGGAAAGTGGCTTTTCTTATCAGCTTCCCCTTCTTCCTTCTATTTAGGAAATAAAAACACTTGAAAAAAAATTTAAATGGAGGCCCTTTCACACAGCTATGAATTCTAAGAAAGCAGAATGTTGTATTCAGAAAGAAATCTTGGTTCTCTTTGACTACCCTTGAAAAAATTAAGAAAATGCCTATTTACTAATGACAGTGACTGCAGCCATTAAATTAAGATGCTTGCTCCTTGGAAGAAAAGCTATGACAAACCTAGACAGAGTATTGAAAAGCAGAGACAGCACTTTGCCAACAATGGTTTGTCTAGTCCAAGCTATGATTTTTCCAGCAGTCATGTATGGATGAGAGTTGTACCACAAAGAAGGCCAAGGAATTGATGTTTCCAATTTGGTGCTAGAGAAGACTCTTGAGAGTCCCTTGGACAGTAAGGAGATCAAACCAGTCAACCCTAACAGAAATCAACCCTGAATATTCACGGGAAGGACTGACGCTGAAGCTGAAGGTCCAATATTTTGCCCACTTGCTGTGAAAAGCTCACTCACTAGGAAAGACGCTGATGTTGGGAAAGACTGAAAGGAGAAAGGGGCAGCAGAAGATGAGATGGTTAGATAGCATCATGAACTAAATGGACATGAATTTGAGCAAACTGCAGGAGATAGTGGAGAACAGGGAAGCCTGGCATGCTATACAGTCTATAGGGTCTAAAAGAGTTGGACTTGTTACAATTTAGAGACTGATCAGCAACAATTTCTATATCCCTGCTAGCTGTAACCATGAGAGAGAGGTTAGGGAGGAAAATCTCTACCTGTCTGTTTACTATTGTAGTTTCATAGTTTTAGGACATAGAAAATAAATACTTATTTGTGGAATGAATGGATAAGTATTTAGATACCAAAATGCTTATAGCATTCTGACAGAGATGGGAATACCAGACAACCTGACCTGCCTCTTGAGAAACCAGTATGCAAGTCAGGAAGCAACAGTTAGAACTGGATATGGAACAACAGGCTGGTTCCGAATAGGAAAAGGAGTACGTCAAGGCTGTATATTGTCACCCTGCTTATTTAACTTCTATGCAGAGTACATCATGAGAAACATTAGGCTGGAAGACGCACAAGCTGGAATCAAGACTGCTGGGAGAAATAGCAATAACCTCAGATATGCAGATAACACCACCCTTATGGCAGAAAGTGAAGAGGAAGTAAAGAGCCTCTTGAAAGTGAAAGAGGAGAGTGAAAAAGTTGGCTTAAAGCTCAACATTCAGAAAACTAAGATCATGGCATCTGGTCCCATCACTTCGTGGCAAATAGATGGGGAAACAGTGGAAACAGTGGATGACTTTATTTTTCTGGGCTCCAAAATCACTGCAGATGGTGATTGCAGCCATGAAATTAAAAGATGCTTACTCCTTGGAAGGAAAGCTATGACCAACCTAGATAGCATATTAAAAAGCAGAGACATTACTTTGCCAACAAAGGTCCATCTAGCCAAGGCTATGGTTTTTCTAGTAGTCATGTATAGATGTGAGAGTTGGACTATAAAGAAAGCTGAGTGCCAAAGAATTAATGCTTTTGAACTGTGGTATTGGAGAAAACTCTTGAGAGTTCCTTGGACTGCAAGGAGGTCCAACCAGTCCATCCTAAAGGAGATCAGTACTGGGTGTTCATTGGAAGGACTGATGTTAAAGCTGAAACTCCAACTTTGGCCACCTGATGTGAAGAGTTGACTCACTTGAAAAGCCCCTGATGCTGGTTAAGATTGAGGGCAGGAGGAGAAGGGGATGACAGGATGAGATGGTTGGATGGCATCACTGACTCAATGGACGTGAGTTTGGGTAAACTCCAGGAGTTGGTGATGAACAGGGAGGCCTGGCATGCTGCGGTTCATGGGATTGCAAAAAGTCAGACACAACTGAGCAACTGAACTGAACTGATGCTTATAGCAATTCCCAGAATGCTGGTAGCTATGTGGAAAGTAAAGCCATTGTCTTTGAAGATAAAACACTGGCTCATATTCAATACAAATACAATCCTAATGTAGATTTTGATTAAAGGAATAAGTTCAAGCTCTTTAAGACTATGTGAAAGAAATCTAATCTTTTTGAAATGGTAAGTTGTTATACAGTCATTGGGATTTGTACAGTATGTAGTAACAAATATAGCAAAATCCTCAAATTTATTCTGGATCAACAAAAATTGAGGATCTAGAATATGCAAGTTACCTACTGTATATTTGTCAAGGTTCAGAACAGAGGAACAAATCCAGTAGCAGATATATCAAGAGATTTAATATAATGAAATGGCTTACATGATTGTGTGGGCTAATACCTAGATAAGGCTGAAATCTGAATCACACACTCTCCAGCATGTGGAGGAGCTTCTATCCACAAGTGGAATTTCTTCTCTAGGGAAGCCTCAGTTCTGCTCTTAAGTCCTTTCAACTTAGTGAATTAGAACCACATATTATTTATGATAATCTCTCTTTCATACACAAAATCATGAACTCTAATCATATCTATAAAATACCTCCACAGAAATACATAGGTTGGTGTTTGGCTGAAAACTGTGCATGACAGCCTAATGAAGTTAACACATAAAACTGATATGGTAATTTGTTTAGGGGAAGGCAAAATATGCCTCTTCTTTTTCAAGAAAGAAAGAAAGTGAAGTCGCTCAGTCGTGTCAGACTCTTTGTGACCCCATGGACTGTAGCCTACTATGCTCCTCCATCCATGGGATTTTCCAAGAAAGAGTACTGGAGTGGGTTGAAGCTCATTAAAAACATAATAAGATATCTCCTGTTTATTACAGCACTATTTTCAATAGCCAAGACATGGAAGCAACATAAATGTCCACTGACAGTTGAATGAATAAAGGATATGATACACACACACAAAACCACACAATGGAATATTATTTAGCCATAAAAAAAGAAATACTATTTGCAGCAACATGGGTGGGCTGTGGAGTCATTCAGTTATGTTCGATTCTTTGCAACCCCATGGACTGTTGTGTGCCAGGCTCCTCCATCCATGGGATTTTCCAGGCAAGAATACTAGAGTAGGTTGCCATTTCCTTCTCCAGGGAATCTTCCCAACCCAGGGATTAAACCCAATCTCATACACTGCAGGCAGACTCTTTACCATCTGAGCCACCAGAGATTATCATACTAAATCAAGTAAGCCAGACGGAGAAAGGTAAATATCATGTATCACTTACACGTGGACTCTGGGAAAAAAAAAAAGATACATGTGAACTTATTTCCAAATCACAGATATGAAAAACATATGGTTACCAAAGGGGAAAGAGAGGTGAGGAGAGGGATAAACTAGGAGTTTGGGATTAACATACACACTCTACTGATGTAAAATAGATAACTCACAGGGACCTACTGTATAGCACAGAGGGAACTATACTCAATATTTTGTAATAATCTACAAAGATATGCATTTTGATATGCTAAATACTTAAAAGTAATGATACCGCAAACCAACTATACTTCAGTAAAAAATTTAAAAATAGAAAAACGATACCTCTTTAAACATAATTACTTCCTCTAGAAAACACTTAACTGAAATGCTGCAGGGAAACACAGGATAGAGGATCTCGAGACTGAGATGGCATGTGGGTAGCAGGATTGAGACCTCAATGCTACTTTCGCTAATAACTATGCAACTTTGAAACAGTTATTTAATCATTTTTGAACCTCAAAATGATTCTTAAATGAGGATCATGTGCATGCCCTGCCTGCTGCTGCTGCTGCTAAGTCGCTTCCATCGTGTCCGACTCTGCATGACTCCATAGACGGCAGCCCACCAGGCTCCCCCGTCCCTGGGATTCTCCAGGCAAGAGTACTGTAGTGGGGCGCCATGCCCTGCCTAACTCATAGCAATTTTTAAAAATTAAATGTTAAAATGGAAAATTTATGTCATGTGACACTTTCTCTAAACTTTGATATTATAGTAAATTGAATACTGGCTTTCAAAGATGTTTACCTTATAATTCCCAGAACCTGTGGATATGTGGTTACTTTAAATGGCAAAAGATGTGATTAAAATTACAAATCTTATGATGGGGAGATTATCCTCCTGGGCCCTGTAGTCACAAGTGTTTGTATAAGAGGGAATCAGGAGAGTCAGAGGAAACCGGAAATGATATGATGAAGGAAGCAGAGGAAGATGGGCAGATACAATGTCAGAAGCCAAGGTTCAGCAAGAGTGATCTGACTGCTTGCTGGAAGGGTACCAAGAGCCAAGGCTTGTGGGTGGCCTTTCTAAGCTGGAAAAGGCAAGGAAACATCCTTTACTGCAGCCTCTTGAAGGGACATGACCTTGCTAACACCTTGACTTCAGTCCAGTGAAATCCATCTTGAACTTCTTGCCTCCAAACTGGAAGACGAATTTGTGTGTTTCGAGCCACATTCAGTTCAGTTCAGTCGCTCAGTCGTGTCCGACTCTTTGCGACCCCATGAATCACAGCACACCAGACCTCCCTGTCCATCACCATCTCCTGGAGTTCACTCAGACTCACGTCCATCAAGTCGGTGATGCCATCCAGCCATCTCATCCTCAGTCGTCCCCTTCTCCTCCTGCCCCCAATCCCTCCCAGCATCAGAGTCTTTTCCAATGAGTCAACTCTTCACATGAGGTGGCCAAAGTACTGGAGTTTCAGCTTTAGCATCATTCCTTCCAAAGAAATCCCAGGGTTGAGCCACATAGGTCTGCGGTAATTTGTTAGAACATCAATAGGAAACTAGTATAGATATACTGTCTGAAAGGGTATTTACTGTATCAGAGAATGCCGCTTGTCCCCTGTGTCCATTCCCTCCTTTGTCCATCTTTAGCTTAGAAAAAATTTAGAATAAAGACTGAATTTCCTTTCAAGCTAGGATGGCAGATAACTAAGTTGCTGCCTGTGCTACATAAGGGGAAAAGGGGTAAGCAGCTTCTAAAAAACAACCTTGAAGAAACAGGTCTTTCCTTCATCTCTCCTTTCTCCTTCCTGCTAGCTATAATTAAGACATGATGAATGAAGCTACACTGACACTCTGACCCAAAGATGGAAGCTAATATTGAGGATAGCAGAGCATAAATAGAAAAAGCCAGGGTCCCTAAATGTGGAGTCACCATATCAACTCTTGACCAAGTATTCAAAATTTTGTATGAGAATTTTGTCTTGTTTAAATATCATTATTTTGACTTTTCACTTTCAGCAAAACAATTTTGCCTACTATTGATATATTCATACTTCTAAATTAACTAGGTATCTCTTCTGCATGAATAATAAAAGTAAGTGTTAGGTAAACTGCATACCCATTAAAGGCTAAGTAGAGTTTCATGAAATGAAGATATTAGAGAATGGAACACCAACAGAAAAAAGACCATAACTAAAACAACAGAATCCCAAATTATATACTTCCTTTTTCAAACACAAATAGGTTGGTATATTTTAATAAAAGGTAAATTTACTGATCTTAACTATTCACCATGTGCACAACCACATCCCAATTATCATTTCTTTAAATAATCACGATCCATCATAAATACCGGGTTAACACTGCAAGGATATTCAGTCTACTGGTTATTTAAAGAAGTAGTCTCTCTGGTTAGAATCTTATTTTGTAAATCAAAAGATTTTAATGCAGATATACTGATAAAGAATATGCAACCATGTTATTTTCACATCATGTTACAGAGACATACATTTAAGATTCTTTTATAATGTAGTGAAGTTGTTCAGTTGTGTCTGACTCTTTGTGATCCCATGGTCTGTAGCCTACCAGGCTCCTCCATCCATGGAATTTTCCTGGCAAGAGTACTGGAGTGGGTTGCCATTTCCTTCTCCAGGGGATCTTCCCGATCCGGGGATCAAACCTTGCAGGCAGACTCTTTACTGTCTGAGCTACCAGGGAAGCCCCTTAAGTAAATAAAGCCAAAAAAAGTTGCATAATCTTCAACTCACATATCTGAATACGCAGAGATAATGACAGTCAACTGGAAGAGATCAATCAAATCTCCGCAAAACTATACCTTCATTAATTGGTCTTGACACGCTTATTTGCTCACTAAATGAAATTTTCACTGTTATTGATATTCACTATTACTATATCCTTTAGTAAGGAATATGCCTGGTGTCAATACAACCCATTTAACAAAGTCTGTGAAGTATTTAACAACTGACAGAAAAAAATAAAGCACTTCTGGTGACTGACTTTTCTTACTAGCTCTCCCACTCCACCGATGGGCTGGACATTGACATGAACAGACAATGTGATGGGACTGAACCAGCCGATCAGTAGTTTCAGAATAGCAAGATTATTTCATTTTCTCTTGAAAAGGCACACTGATTTAGCAGTTACAATTCTGGGACAATATTGAAAAAGTAACACCAACACTGATATCAGGGAGTGGTCCCAAGCTTCCAAACACAAATGTTTAGATATGTGTCTGGTTAATATTCAAATCTGAAAGATGTGGGAAACTGACATGTGGGAAACTGAGTGGTATAGTTGTCTGGAAGAAAAAATATAGAAAAGACTCTGGAAAAGTTGCCCTGCTAATAATCTTCAAAATTTGGTGACATGATGATTGGAAGTAAAGGGATTCTCAAACTGTCACGTGGGTTATGAGTAAAAGAAAAATTACAGAGAATGAAAATAGCCATCCAGAGTATGGCTGCCCAACATTGTGGCCCATGCTGATATCCAGAGCTAAATAACTAGCAGACTATACTCTAAATATCAACCTCTCAAGTTTGGGTTTTGAGAAATATTCAAATAATTCCCTCCAAACAAGCTAAAAGGGGAAGAAGAGTATTTCTACTATTGCATTTTCTCTTTTGGATTTTTTAAAAGAATCCTTAGATAAAAAACCAACTGAGTCAAAAGATAAGTAAAGAATAAAGAAAGAAAAAGTATGACCTGTGAAATACTTATATAGAAAAAATTAAACAAGACCAGAATAAAAATAGGATTATACATATTTTACATATACAAAGCCATTGCCACTTATATTGGAAATTTTACTAGAAGCCCTAATCAACACAAGGCAACAAAAAGCAAACTAAGAGTCAAATCATTAGACATAAGGAAACAAAGCCATTACTATTCAAAGTCAATATTATTATTTACAGAGAAAAGCAAATGAATGTACAGATAAATAAGAAAGAGTTTAGCAAGTACTCTAGATATAGAAATATATGCAATTTTATACACTATCAACAAATATTTGGAAAAGGTATATTTAAAAGATATCTAAAATAGCACAAAAAAGAAAATTCCTAGAAATGGGCAAAACTTTTATAGGGAAAATATATAAAATATTGTTGAAAAATAAAAAACAATCTAAATAAATACTGAAATAAGTCATGTTTATGAACTGGGAGACTCAGTACCATGAAGATCACTGGAGAGTGACAGAAAATTTAAATCATGTCTGGTAAGAAATGTGGTTATAGCACGTAATTTTAAAATCAGCTTCTAGTGAATAAAGATTTCATGGTTAAGTAAAAAATCATAAAATTTTAGGATACAAGGTAAAAGAATAACTTTTTTTATATCAGGGAATAGAAAGATATCTTAACAACATACAAAGAAAGGCAAATCACACAAAAAAAGTGATAAATTTTGAACTTGATAAATATAAAGCTTTCTTTCAAAAAGACAGAATTTTGAAAAAGGCATTAAAAAACTGATAATAGTGAAATGAATGAAATTAATATTAAATAATACATGAAACAAGTATTTGGACTAAAAAATACTGGGTAGAAAAAGCAAGTCATGAAGAATTATTCCCTATTATTCCAATTGTATATAATTTAAGAACATACAAAACTACTTGCATGTTAGTTTGATTGGCTGATTGCAACAAAGGTCACAGATTCTTCCCATCTCTATCTGCACACCCTTTTGTAATGTGACTGTGCAGCTGCTCTTTTCAAGGCAGAGATTCTATCTTTCTCTACTCCTCGGATTTTTGACTTGGTGACATGATTGACTTTGGTCAGTGAACATTAGCAAATGTGACGCAATGGGAGACTTAAAAATCTTTCTTACTCTGACACTTGTTCTCCTACTGCTCTTGGAACTCGCTACCACCACGGGAACAAGTCGAGGTTAGCCTGGTCTTTGATAAGAGACGTGTGATCCAGGATCACAGCTGAAGAGAACCTATTATCAGATAGGTGGATGAGGCCATCCTGGACAATCCAGCCTTAGCAGAGCCATCAGATGACTCCAAGTGAGATGACCCAGAGCCTTTTCAAGGAACTGCCTAGTCAACTCAGAGAATCACAAGAAAAGGTACACATTTATTATTTTAAGCCACTACATTTTGGGATGTGCTGTTGTTCTGTAGCAAAACTGACACACTGTTATTCCAACTTATGGTAAAATTATAAATAAAAGAGAACAATAAACTCAACTGATCTCTTTCTCTGAAGAGAGTGTGGATATGATGAACTGGAAAATTGATGAAGGAACTTCAAAATTAACGATAATGTTCTATTTCTTAAACTAAATAGTGTGTACTTTGTTTCCTTTTTTCATCCTTTACAGCTATTTTATACATATTTTCTTTTAACTAGTTAACATAATAGTCAATAATCATAAAAGGTTCATAAAAGAGCCTTGGCTCTTTGGAAGTCTATTTACTTTATAAAATCATTATGTGTAATAATATTATAGAGCCAGTTTTGAAACACACCTAGAGGTTACCTAATAAACCAGACAAAATTCTGGTGACTAGCAGATTAAATCACCTATTCCCCTAAATTAACATATTTTATAACCTTATGTCCCTTTATGCAAATCATGTTCCTGGTCATTGTCTTCTTTAGCTCAGACTTCAGATTAAATACCGTTACCAATGCATTCATTATTTGTTCATGAGGACATTTCTTCCTATTAGACTGAAACATTCTTCTATCTACTTGCTTTGACTAGTATTTCTAGGAACCCATTTGGATTTTGAATTTTGCCTGGTATCCTTTGGATTCCAAATACCAAACCCAAGAACTATCCAAACCCAAGTTTTTGAAAGAACAATATTTCATCCAAAGTATTCATGAAAAAATAATCTTTACATGTTGATGATAAAATGTCTACTACTTTGGCAACGTCTTTGAATAAATGTTCAGTTTTCCAGGAAAAACCAACTTGTGGATTACACAATAACAAAGTATCACTGTCATAACCAGACAGACCTTCACATTCTCTCCCATGGAAGGGACACTCTAAATTTCAGAAATGAACAGAGATAGACCCTCTCATGTTATAATGACTATTAGATAATTCTTATCCAACAGAAGCAAGGATCAGCTTTAAGAGTAAAACCCCAAACACCGATGATATATAAGAACCACGTGGTAACACATGTAAATAAGTCACTTTATCATGATAAGAAATAAGATATTCATGCTCGTACCTTTGCAGTCTCTGAACTATTCGTGAACCTGGGATGATGAGACCCAAAAATTACAACAAGATTCTTCTGTTTATCTCAAAATGTGCAAAGACACTATTATTAAAGAAAAGAACAAGGCAGGGATCCTCAGGAGCAATTTCTGATTTTATTACTCTGGCTGGCTATTTACCTCTAAAGTGGCTCAAGATCTTTGTATTTCACAGTGTTATCACTATCACCAAAAATTCACTACCCTTACATTGTTCCTATGCCTGTAATTCAATTGGTGATCTTTTTATAAATTTATATAACTGCCAGCTTCAATAGTCTAGTAAATTATTTTCAATTTTATAAAATGAGAGATTCAGTGACGTGGGAAGCTTTCACTCTGAACTAATCTACTGAATGACCTCTCTTCTGTGCTTAGCATCCTCATGTGGCCTTTAGGACTGCAGCTTCCTTAATTCCTACCAGAATTTGAGCCACTTAAGATATACTACATGCTTTAGACACTCCCTCCCTATTTTTAAGGAACAAGAGACGGACAGATTAAAGGATGGAGGAAGAAGAATGATAGATAGATACGTAGATAGACATTAATAGAGTTAAATAGATGATAGATATACAAAGATATTGATAACATGAAAGTAGAGATACTATTTGGAGAAGGCAATGGCACTCCACTCCAGCACTCTTGCCTGGAAAATCCCATGGATGGAGGAGCCTGGTAGGCTGCAGTCCATGGGGGTCACTAAGAGTCGGACATGACTGAGCAACCTCACTTTCACTTTTCACTTTCACACATTGGAGAAGGAAATGGCAACCCACTCCAGTGTTCTTGCCTAGAGAATCTCAGGGATGGGGGAGCCTGATGGGCTGCCATCTATGGGATCACACAGAGTCGGACACGACTGAAGCGACTTAGCAGCAGCAGCAGCGGCAGGAGCAGCAGCAGAGATACTAATAATATAAGGCCATTTCAAAGAGATCATTTTAAATAAACATATAAAATTTAAAAAGTAATTTATTTTTCTTATTCATCCATTCATTTATTCAAACTCTTATTATTTACCAATTATTATGGAAGAATCTGGGGATATATAAATAAGTTTGTGTCCCCACAGAGACTATCGTAGGAATGACAGAGCTGTAAGTAATTACAATACCATGGGTTACACACTGTAGTAGCAGTATGTCCAGGAATGAAGGTATCACAAAAAAGGGAAAAATCAATTGTGCATGGGATGGAGAAAAAGAAAAAGCAGTGGAGATTTCACAGAGAGAGATATGAGCTAAACCTGGAAGGCAGGATGGAATTTGGAGGGGTAAATTCTAGTGAGTCTCCATTCTTTGACTCAACAATTATTTATTAAAACACCTTCAAGGTGTTAAACACTGTGGTAGGTACCTGAGGTATGAAAGAAACAAAAAAAATAGTTCCTAAAATCAAGGAACTTGTAATGTGTCTTGAGAAACAGGTCCATAAATAAGGAATGAAATTGTAAAATTCAGGACAATATATTTTACACACATGATTAAACAAAGAACTACAAAAAACAACAATTCTGTCTCTGAGAGGGGTCTGGGAAAAAACTTTCCAGAGGAGGTGACACGTGAAACTGCAAAATTTCTCATAAAACTTTTTTGTCCATATTATTTTAATGTACATAATTTAGGGATAAAACTTATATTTATAGTGTTCACACATTCACCACCTCAATGTCTCTAAAATGTAACTATAGTCCTATGTGTATTTTCAGAAATAAAAATATCTTCACCTTCATTCTTTTTTAATACCATGTCATTCCTCTTGCTTTACAGAATTTTTTAAAGTAGTTTGTGTAGAGCTGTGATATTTTTTAAAGTCTTTAGATTTGCTAAAATCCACTGCTGTTGAATAACAAATGTGTTCTTTCTTTAGTAATAGGGAACTGTGGAAAGTTTTAAAGCAATTTTCTAAAGAATGGGTAGTATAGTACTTCTTATGATATAAATATTGGTAATAAAACTATGGAAGGGTTTAATATAGCAGATAATTTAATAAATCTAGATGTTGAGTATGAAACCTAGATCATATAAGCTTTGTTTTAAATACTGGTGATTGGCATGCTTGATATAAGGATCTAAATATTAATTTTTTCCTTGGAAGTTCTACAAATGAGTCCAAATACATTTTAATTCAAAAAGCATTGACTGATCATTCATTGTAATCAAGGTATTACAAAACATCAAATCATTAACAAATATGATTGCTTCTTAAGATGTATATACCTCAATATTTAAAATAAAACACATATGTGAGTGGGTTAATACAGTAATTTTTAAATCACTACAAACAAGAAAAGAAGAGCTTATGTCCAAAGTGAAGAATGTGAAAGTATCATAAAGGAATAGATTTCAGTGCCAAGTCCGATAGATAGATGATGGTGGTGATATTTACCAGGTGGGAAAAAAAAATCACATAAGCAAAGACCTTGAGTTAAGAAAGAACAGAATGCAATCAGGAAACACTGAAGAGTTCAATTTGATCAGATTATACTTCTGAGTCAGCAAAATTTCTATTTCCCATAACCAACTGGTAGATGTCTGAAGTTATAAAAGATTATATGACTGTATGCAGGTTCAATATGAAAAAGTGCCAAGAGTAATTAGCCATGCTGCTATGAGTGAGGAAGAGAAGAATGGCAGCTCAAGGCCCACGTGCTTGCTAATTAGGGAACAAGATTTCTATCAGAGGCATAGTGAGAGGTTAGGATATACAGTTTAACTCAACCTCAGAATCCAAAGGGCCTTAAATTGCAAGCCAAGGGGTTTGTGTTTTATTCTTCTTTCAAACTTTAATTAGAGAAATAATGTAAAGCTTGTTGTAAAGGATTTTTAAAGCCCAAAAGTATGTATAGAAAAGTGAAAACCTCCTCCTCAATACTAAATTGGTATATATTCTTCCAATTTTATACATATACATACAAATGGGTGTAAAATATATACTGTATAAAAACTGTCTCATACAAAAATAGATTCCCATTATACATATAATTCTACAACTGGTCTTTTTATGTATACATCATTTCATTAAAGTGTATAAAGATGTATTTTATCTTTTTTTAACTGTGATACAACATTTTATTGTATGGGATATTACTGACCTATCCTTTAGCTAGTTGCAAGGCATTGAAATGTTTCAATGGAAAAACGAAATGATTATAAAGTTTTAAAAATCTGAAAAAAGTTGAGATGATAAATTTTTAAAAGAGAAATAAGAGACAGAGAAAGCATTTAGATTATTGCAAAGTTTTAAGTAAGCTCTAATAATGACAACTTAGTGAGACCAACTATAAGAATGTTTCAGATAATGTAATTAAAAGAGTTGATAATTATCCTGGTTTATCAAGTGAGAGTGAGAAAGAGCAAAGAGAGGAAAGGCCCAGTGGGGATGACTGGGGAGATCAGGAAGCTGTCTGCAGAGAAAAGGAACAGAAGGAAGGGAAATATTTATTAGCGAATGGTCTCCTCTTTCATCCCTGTTTTCTAGCCTCCCATCTTGTCAGTTGCCAAGTTACATCAACCTGATCACTGTAGTATTTCCCCAGCGTGCCCTATTTTATCTATCCCTGACATCACTATCCCCATTAATGCCCCTGTTCTCTGCTTCTCAGCACTCGTCTCCCTCTAAATCACCCAACAGTGCTGTCGGATTAATTTTACTATAAGTCAAAAGTCAAGATGGTTCAGCTGGCTAATGCTGACTAACATACCAGACATCTGCTACATGCTGGCCACTCTGTCTGCCTTTAATGAAAGGTTGTTTGTCATGGAATCCTCACAGAAAGCCACTTTTGGTTTTGTGACTTTGGCGAGACTATTTAACCTCAGAGTTAGAGTCAGTTTCCTCATCTGTAAAATGGGGATAACAGTATCTGCTTCATGCATCTGCTGCATGAAAGGTATTAACAAATGTTACTCATTTAGCATGATGATGCTACATAGTAAACATGGGGAAGGTCAGCTTTCATCAGCAGGAGTTCTCAAGCATACCTCAAACTGCCTCTATATACTGCCCAACTTCACAACTTTCTTGTCCATTATATGTTCTTTATATAACCCAGGTTTTCACATCTCACTGCCTTAACCCATGCTGTTCTCTTTAACTAGAATGCCTCCCTTGACATCACTATTTCCATACGTGTACATTTTTCTCACCCTTAAAGGTCCCAGTCACATGAAAACATTGCGATTTTTTTTCACATCTCTCACCTGGCTCTATTGCCACAGCACTGTATATGTAGTTATCTTATAGCATTTTTCTTTCTCTTGAATTTGTTATACATATTTTTATTTATATGCCTTACGCACATGGTTTATACTTATACATCTTCACTTATATGCTCTGAGCTTTTATATAAGTTGGGAGCAGGATCAATTATTTATTTTTATAAAACCTAAAATGATAACTTTACATGATAGATACAACAAAAACATTCGTTGAAGTCTATGCTAGATGATTTCTTTTTGTCCCTCTAAATATCATCCCACTGTCTGCACTGGCAAGCTGCTCCATGGATCCCATCAGTAAACAATGAGGAGGAACAGGCAAAGGGTGAGAGAGGGATTAGGTTCTGGCCCACTCATCTTAGAGTCATCTTGAGCAGGCTGAACTGTTCTACTCACTCAAGCTGGCCAAATCTACAGAAACTTCCTTTTTCAAAACCCAGTAGCTGCTCTATTCAGTTGTCCATTTGGGCCTAAACACTAGCCCTGAGCAACCATGCAACTCCTACATTTGTAGAGTTCCTTGAAACACTTGCCTTTGAATTATTCTATTTTATGCCCCTTTTTCCCCTATTTTTCTTGCTGGGGCCATCTGCTGAAAACTTGGGAAATTTTTAGATAAAGGAAATAAGATTTGGGAAAGAAATGCCTTACGCTCTGTACCATCAATCAAGTAACAGAGAAAGTCTTTAGCCTGAAGAAGATAATAGTGTGGTTGAAGGTTGGAGGGAATTGAAAAAGGAGCTGAACATCTGCTGAAGAAAACGCTTTAGGAAGTTAGTTAATGGTGAATAAAAAGATAGCAGAACATGGAGGGCCTAATTGCACAGAACTCAATTGGCAAACTTGCCTGAATTTCTCCAGCAGTGCTTCACAGAATGAGATCAAGAGAGTTAAAACCAATCAAGACAAAACAAAACGCAACTGATAGGGTTTGATTAAATTGGGAATGATGGGAGATTAAGGAATCATGGAATCAAAATCTAATAAGAAAGGCCAGAGCCAAGACCAAGGTAGAAGTCTGAAGGGAGATAAGCAAAGCCAAGAAAAGGTTAATGGGTGCTCTTTCATTTAAGGTTCATTTGGAGGAAACATCACTTAGACTAATTGTGCAACATAACTGATGACAAGAGACGCAGTGTGTTTACAGCCAGATACAACTCTGCTTACTTGCAATATAACCTACGAGCCAATAGTCAGGCTGCTTGTAATTTTAAATTACCTTTTAAGATAATAGGATTTGGATAATGTACTTATTATTCAGAAATTCCTCTTTGGGCTCTCTCTGAAAAACTGATTTCACAAACATATATTCACTTTCTGAAATTTGAATATTTAAAACTTCCTTTTCATTTTGCTTCAGTTCTTACTTTGCATCCAAGAATTTGCACTTCTGACAAATAGAGAACAACAACAAGAATTTAGACCTTGATGTAAAACAAGCACAAGGGGAAAGAGAAAAAAGGAGAAGAAATGCAAAGTAATCACATTAAGGAAAACAATCAAGTTCTTGATTGCAATAGGAAAACAGGAGAAACTGCTGTGCTAACTCAGAAACTCTACACAAAGGTTGCCAGGGGAACAATACTTGTATATTTCCTGGTTCTCAAAAATGCACCCATGTAATGTTTGTGTCTGTCTCTCTTCTTTCCTTTTTTAAGTTCTCAACTGAAAATCTCCTCCAAGCTTGTGAATTCTTTGTTATTCACCTCGTAAATTCTTTCTTTAGAGCTCACATCACAGAATCCACTAAGTTGGCAACATAAAAAGACACTGATTTTTTTTTTTTCTTCAAAAATTATGAGTGTCGCTTGCAATAAAAATTTCTGCTCTCCCTGGAGCCTCTAAAAATAGCAAAGTGCAAATTGGTTTTGCCTCCAACTATTTTTCATTTTTGTTGAATCTTCCTACTTTTAGATTAAAAGTTCCTCCAGGGCAGGCACTAGATCTACAAATTTATGTAATTCCCCACAGAAATTAACAGATATAATCCTGGAGTAGGAAGTAGCTAACTCTTTTCAGCTAGGATTACATATAAGATTAAACAGTAGTTTTAGAAATTGTGAATTGGTTTTCCAATTTGTTAAAATTAACTCAGGTCTTAGGTATTTACCATCAGTAAATAATTCCATCTAAAGAAAAGGCAGGGGAGGGAAAAGTGTTTTTCTTCCATAAGGGGTGGTATGAGATGCTCCTATCGTGGTTCAAAACCTCTGGAGGCAGACTGAAAGGGAATGGCCATTTCTACTGCCTATTCTAGTCATTGTGTCGCAGTGGTGAATGCTGCCCTTCACTTGTGTGATAAAATAAACCGAATAGATTAGTCATGAATAACTTTAAGACTATAGTTAGGGATTTACTAAGACTAATATCAAATCATTAACTAAGACTTGGTTCAAGGCATTTACCATTTATGAAAAGAAAATGAATTTTTATAACACAAATATAATATTTTAATACAAAATTCTTATAAGACAAATATAAATTAATTGACATGCCAAATATAAATGCATGGATTTTTTTTTTTTTAATTTTTCTTTTTACTTTATTTTACTTTACAATACTGTATTGGTTTTACCATACATTGACATGAATCCACCACGGGTGTACATGCAATCCCAAACATGAACTCCCCTCCCACCCCCCTCCCCACAACATCCCTCTGGGTCATCCCCATGCACCAGCCCCAAGCATGCTATATCCTGCATCAGACATAGACTGGTGATTTGATTCTTACATGATAGTATACATGTTTCAATGCCATTCTCCCAAATCATCCCACCCTCTCCCTCTCCCTCTGAGTCTAAAAGTCCGCTATACACATCTGTGTCTTTTTTGCTGTCTTGCATACAGGGTCATCATTGCCATTTTTCTAAATTCCATATATATGTGTTAGTATACTGTATTGATGTTTTTCTTTCTGGCTTACTTCACTCTGTATAATCAGCTCCAGTTTCATCCATCTCAACAGAACTGATCCACCATAATTAGTGGGCATATAAAGAAGATCTATTTACTTGCAAGAAGCTTAAAATACAATTTTTTCCTCATGGAAGAAAAATATTTACTCTATCTATATTATCCTAGTCTCAGCTGGTTTATACGTGGAATTCCAATTTTAGATACGGCTGAAACAAGACAACAGGCCCAAAATGGGGTTACTCATGCTAGGCCCAAATTGAGACTTGGCTTAACCACACTTGGTTCTCCCAGGAATGGAACCTTAAACCTGTCAGTGAGGAACCACCTGGTCAGCACCAGTGGGGTCATCTGCCTAACAGACCCCTGCCAACCCCTGAAAGAAAGTAATTCTGCGTTAACCAACGGTTTCTCGGCCTAGTGCATTTTCCTCATTGCTTCTCCCTTGTCTATTTTATAGCCTTTCATTTCAAACACCTCCAGAACTCCCTTCTGTTTGGTAGACTGGACGCTAGATTGATTTTTCGCTCAAATAAACTCTTGAAATGTTTAGTTGTGCCTCAGTTTATCTTTTAACAGTTCTATAAGTAACTGTAAGAATCCGGAACCGAATTCCCGTGGGTCCCATGAGCAACAAGCAATCAGATACGGTACCTGCTGCGCCCGGAACTAGGGGCATCTCTCGCCTCAGAAAGAGCTGAGCCTGGCGGAGCCTCAGCGGATTTTATCTTAGGAGCTTTCAGCGTTCATTTGAGAATTTCTTTTCCAGGCCGTATCTGGAAACAGCCGGCGTTGGAGCGGGCCCGACTTAGAAACCAGACCGGGTCTAAGGTTGGACTGGTCCGATTTAGAAAGCCGACCGGGTCAAGGGTCGGACCAAGACAGGTTAGAAACTAGATTGGTTCTGGCCCTGACCGGTTCCGACTTCAGCCAGAGTAGGCCTAGCCTAAGATACAGCTTTGGTTTGAGATGGGACAAGCATGTTAACGTTACTGAAGATAATCTTGAATTACAGCGGCCACAAGGAGAACTTTTAACCCGGGTTAGTTTACATGCTTAGTAGGCGCCTCAAAGATAAAGGGATCTCAGCAAAACACTCACTATAAAGCAGAGAGGAAAAACGATTTTTTCCCTCCTCTTCAATTTCTCATGGCCAGAATGAGACCCACCGGCACATCCCGCTGGCTCCAGAGCCTGCAGCATCCTGAGGAAACTGACAGAACCCCTCAAACGGTAAGAATTCATATCAAAGTCAGCTATTCTAGGTTTCTATCTATAGTGCCTGGTTCAAAGAGGAAGGGAAAACTTCATGTCTTTTCCTTTCAGATTAGCAGGCAAACACAATGTGTAAGAATTAAATCTTTGAATTGCGACTTGTGAAATTGCTTTTGGATACCCACTGGTTGCTGAACCATTCTATCCCAGGGACAATTACGGATTCTTTTCTTTAAAAAAAAAAAAAAAATTATTGAAGTATAGTTGATTTACAATGTTGTAAATTCCTAAATGTTCTTTTCAAATATTCTTTTCCATTATGCTTTATCATAGAACTTTTTTTTTTAATTGTAGGATGTTTTACAATGTTTTGTTAGTTTCTAGTGTACAATAACATGAATCAGCTGTGAAAAGTGAAAAAGTGAAAGTGTTAGTCGCTCAGTTGTGTCAGACTCTTTGCAGGTCTATGGACTGGAGCCCACCAGGCTTCTCTGTCCATGGGATTCTCCAGGCAAGGATATTGCAGTGAGTAGCCATTCCCTTCTCCAGCGGATCTTCCCTACCCAGGGATCCAACCCTGTCTCCTGCAGGCAAATTCTTTACTGTCTGAGCTACCAGGGAAGCCTCTGACTCCCTAATATAGCCAGATGAGTACAATTAGTTGACTACTAATATAGCCAAATCAATACTAGTTTGACCCACCCTTAGATAGTGCTTGGAGAGACAAGTCAAAGTCTCAAGTCATTGTTTTTGTGCTTAGTTCTATTACAAAATGGCTACTTAATGGTAAGATAGGAGCAAAAAGACATCACTGTTCTCAGTACCTGATTTTCTAACTATCCTACCCCCAAGTGTTAAAACCTATACCAGTTGAAATTTACATGCATTTATCATCATCCAAAATCACTGTAGATGGTGATTGCAGCCATGAAATTAAAATACGCTTACTCCTTGGAAGGAAAGTTATTACCAACCTAGATAGCATATTCAAAAGCAGAGACATTACTTTGCCAACAAAGGTCCGTCTAGTCAAGGCTATGGTTTTTCCAGTGGTCATGTATGGATGTGAGAGTTGGAGTGTGAAGAAAGCTGAGCACCGAAGAATTGATGCTTTTGAACTGTGGTGTTGGAGAAGACTCTTGAGAGTCCCTTGGACTGGAAGAAGATCCAACCAGTCCATTCCAAAGGAGTTCAGTCCTGGGTGTTCATTGGAAGGACTGATGCTGAAGCTGAAACTCCAATACTTTGGCCACCTCATGCAAAGAGCTGACTCATTGGAAAAGACTCTGATGCTGGGAGGGATTGGGGGCAGGAGGAGAAGGGGATGACAGAGGATGAGATGGCTGGATGGCGTCTCCGACTTAATGGACATAAGTTTGTGTAAACTCCAGGAGTTGGTGATGGACAGGGAGACCTGGTGTGCTGCGATTCATGGGGTCGCAAAGAGTCAGACACGATTGAGCGACTGAACTGAATGGCATCATCATACAGTATTTGATTTTACTAAGAACCAAATCCCAGTTTTGGTTGGGATTTGGTTAATGTAACATACAGGAAAGATCACAGACTTTGGGATAAATCAGAGGTTCAGTTTCTAGATGAGTGTGGGCAAGTTACTTTTTGAGAATCAGTTATATCACCTGAAAAAATCGGAAATAATGTAACATCCATCACAAAACATAGCTATAATTTTTTTTATGTGATGAGAAATTTTATATAATGTAGTATTAACCATAATCACCATGCTGTACAGCACATCCCCTTGATTTATTTATTTTATAACTGGAAGTTTGTACCTTTTGACCCCTTTCACTTATTTCACCCACCTACCCACCCCATTTTTCTGGCAACCACCGATCTGTTCTATAAGCTAAGAGTTTGTTTGTTTGATTTCTGTTCTATAAGCTGAGTTTGTTTGTTTGTTTGTTTGTTTGTTGTTTTTGTATTTTTTAAGATTTCATATGATATTTGAAAGATTATATGGCATTTGTCTTTCTCTGTCTGACATTTCTTTTAGTGTAAGAGTCTCAGTGTCCATCCATGGTGTAGCAAATGGCAAAATTTCATTCTTTTTTTTATGAGTGAATAATATTCACTTATGTCATCTGCCTGAAACAGAATTCAAATTCAACTGTTCTTTTATAAACTAGTGATTTTGTGTTATTGTACCTATCAAATGGATAAAATCTTAAAATGAAAGCTATAACATGTGTTTCTGTGTGTCTGTGTACGTCTGTGTGTGATTTTTTTCTACCTCCTTTTGCATCGCCAAATTAATTTGTAAAGAGGTCTGTTTAATTGGCTTAAAGACAAGCATTTATGTAACTCAAGTATTCTCTCAAAAATACAGAAACTAACCCAAATATTTTTCAAATTCATGTAATCTGGGATAATCTTCAGAAAATAAAAGCTAGTTTGTTTGTTGATTTAATTAAGCCGGGCATGACTTTAGAGTTACCAGCATTAAAAATAAAACTTTTATTCTACATAAGCTTACTAAAAGTCAAATAACCTCATATTGTCTCTGTTACAAAATTTCTCAGTAAGAAAGATAAAGTGGGATAATTGTTTAATCTTATCAGATTTTCATAAGTAGACATAATTGTTAGGATCAAGTAAATTAAACAAATTTAACTAAATTTATAAATGAACTACTTAACAATAATTATGCCTTTTGGTATGTTTACTTAAAAATACTTTCCAAAGTCTTTTTGGTAACTTGAAATCTTAAAGTGATACTCAGATAAGTTGAATGATGGATAGTAATTGAATATCTAGATTTCCAAATAAGATAAATACTAAAATATTAACTGAACATAGATATATCTACTTTTGATTTCCTTTTTATATAGGAAATAAGATATTTGGGTTTATTGTTGAACATATCTTTTGCCACATTGGAAAATTTGCTATGAGGAAGAATATAAATTATAAAATGTATTTATGTTTGGTAGTCCACAGAATACTGTAATAAACAACCCTCATTTGCCTACATCTTAGTTTTTACTAGTGATTAAGGATTCTAAAGCTTAAGATTTCTAACCAATATATGTAATGAAAACTACTTAAAATGGGGGTAAGAAAACAAGATTGTATCAAAGGTAGGTAATAAAAGTAGAGTAATTGATTGTTCCAGAATGAGAAAAAAAAAGAGTAAAGAACAAAGGACAAAATCTGAATGGATATGAAAAAGCTGTAGAAGGTTTGTGGGAAAGGAATCATGTGTGATTAAGCTGAATAATATGTGTGGTCAAGCTAATATTGAAATGAATTTATTTAAGTTTTTTAAAAAATGAGTTTTATACTGGTCCAAAATTAAAATTTAGTTTTCTTTATTAAAAGAACAAGTTTTCCTTTTTTTGAGTTGAAGTGTACTTGGTTTACAATATGTGTTTCAGGTATCCAACATGGTGATTCAATATTTATACATTATACTCCCATTTAAAGTTATTGCAAAACAATGGCTATATTTCCTTGTGCCATGCAGTGTAGTCTGTTGCTTGTTTATTTCCTACATAGCAGTTTTTAACCTCGTAATTCCCTTCCCTATCGTGCCACTCCCCTCTTCTTTTTCCCCACTGGTAACCACTAGTTTGTTCTCTATATCTGTAAGTCTGTTTCTTATATTCATTTGTTTGTTTTATTTTTTAGATTCCACATATCAGCTATAGAGTATTTCTCTTTCTCTGATATATTTCACTAATCATAATACACTCCAGATCTATCTATATTGTTACACATGGCAACAACCTTGCCAAAAATTGCTATTTGTAGATTATTTGATAATAACCATTCTAACAGGAGTAAGGTGGTTCTCATTGTGGTTTTCATTTGCCTTTCTTTGATGATTAGTGATGTTGAGCATCTTTTCATGTTCCTGTTGGCCATCTGTATATCTTCTTTGGAAAATGCCTATTCAGGTCTTCTGCCCATTTTTTAATCAGATTGTTTGTTTTCTTGGATATTAGTTATGTATTATATATATACTTATATATTTTGCTACTTATATATTTTGGATATTAACCTCTTACTGGCCATATCATTCTCAAATATTTTCCTCCATTCAATAGATTGTCTTTTCATTTTGTTGGTGGTTTCCTGTGCTATGCAAAAGTTTTAAGTTTAGTTAGGTCCCATTAAAAAGAATACATTTTTATTTGAGTATTAGTCTGCTCTTTGTCTTTATCAGGTTTTGCATTACTTTAGAAAACTTGGTCTTTTCAATATTTCAAGAGCTAAATTCTGTTTGCTGCTGCTGCTGCTAAGTCGCTTCAGTCGTGTCCGACTCTGCGACCCCATAGACGGCAGCCCACCAGGCTCCCCCGTCCCTGGGATTCTCCAGGCAAGAACACTGTTACAATTATGTAATCTTCTTTATTTGCCTTTAAAATTATCTATTGCCACTTTAGTAAAATAGATAATTGTTATTTCATAATAATCTGTGGCCCTGTTCATTTAGATGCTCAAACCTTTTGATGTTTTGACAACTTCTCAAAATCAAATTCTAAATGGAGTGAGTATTTTTCACCTCAAATTAAGTTTGAAATTCCCCAGTGGGCCCCTGGAGAATGTCAAACAATTTGCCTCTCTCCTTATAAAAGAGATGCTAAGTTATAAATGTTATATTTATTTGGTACATTAAATGACACAAGAAGAATTGCCAATAAGTGATGATGTTTTCTTATGTATTTGTATTGGTATGTTGGCAGGTCAGCAATAAAAGTGTTCTAGAAATTTTATGAAATTTCTAGAAATCTGATGTATTCTGATATATTCTCAATCACCATTCCAGTTATTATCTTAACATATTGCTTGTCACAGAAATAACAAAAGTTCATCATCAGTTCTGTTACAATTAACTCATTAAATTTTTAACCATGGACATTTTTAAGTCTTTGTCATCTACAGATAGTTGTCCTTTTATCCTAATGCTTTTACAAAAATAAGACTTATGGAAAGAATTCTACCAAGCACTTTTAACCAATGATACTGCTGCCAAATTATGAGTTGAAACTTCACAACTGAAGATGTATGTTCCACCTGACATTTGGTCTTGTATGAATGTTAGAAGCCTCAACGTCAAATTGCCTAGGAAGAAGTAGCTGACACTGAAGTAGACTATTTCCTCTCAAGACTTTCTTTCCATTTCTCCTTCCCTCTCTGACCATCCTTTTCCTGATTTGTTTGCCGTGAAACCCTTTATAATTCTTTTGTGCACCTTTTTTTTTTCTTCCTCTGGCCTCGAAAGATAATGTCACTGTTCACATATCTCAGGTTATTGTAAGGATATTGATAATCCAACCCCCAAATGACATTTGGGTTTGCCACAATATTAGTGATCCTGTAGTTTCTCCCATCACAAACTTCTCCCTAGTTTCCAAAGTCTCCGTTTCTCTGGAACAATCTCAGCTTCCTCTCTATCATGTCAGACTCCTAATCCTTATGGTCTATTTTCCTGCCTCTGGTTAAAAATTCTAACAGAACCTTGCATTCAGGCTCCGGACAAAGAGGGGAGACACAAGGCAAGAGTAACCAGAATAAAACCACCAGTGCAGTCTTAGACCTTAAACTTTCCTGACCTCCACGGCTGTCACCTTTCCAGTCCTGAGACACAGATTCAAACGAGAATTACCAGGAGGCATAGATGTTTCAAAATTAGTTTCCTTTGACAGATCTCTACTGTGTCTTGGCTTGGAGTAAGTACAAATGAAGCTGTAATAAGGAATCTCTCTCTCATTTTTGAATATATTGCAGAATCTTCTGTTAAAGCTATGGATGCCTAATAAATATCCGTAGACTCTCTGGTCAGAGTTGTTATTGATAATAGGATAGCCCCTGACTATCAGATATCTTTTATCAGAGCAGGGAGGTGTTTGAACTGTGGCCAGCACTGTACTGCACTTGGACTGAGACTTCTGGGGAAACTGCGATTCAGCTACATAACCCGCCTGCAATGAGGAAGACCTGGGTTTGATCCCTGGGTTGGTAAGATCCCCTGAATAAGGGAACAGCTACTCACTCCAGTATTCTGGCCTCGAGAACTGCATGGTAAGAGGAGCCTGGCAGACTACAGTCCATGGGTCTCAAAGACTTGAACACGACTGAGCAACTTTCACTTTCTTTCACTTTACATAAGATTACTGAACAAGCCAGCTGGCTTAAGAAAGTGACTCCTTCATTGGGGTCTTTCTTTGATTTAATCCTAATAGGTTAAATCTTAGGGACCATGATTCTGAAGTACACTCCAGAAATTGAGACTTATCCTGCTTGTAATAATCACAGTAGTCTTCCTGATGTGCTCTATTCTCTCAAAAGCTTTAAATGCATGCTTGCCAGAAAAGACACAGAGGTGTATAACGGACTTTTGGACTCAGAGGGAGAGGGAGAGGGTGGGATGATTTGGGAAAATGGCATTGTAACATGTATACTATCATGTAAGAATCGAATCGCCAGTCTATGTCTGATGCAGGATACAGCACAGCATGCTTGGGGCTGGTGCACGGGGATGACCCAGAGAGATGTTACGGGGAGGGAGGTGGGAGGGGGGTTCATGTTTGGGAACACATGTACACCCGTGGTGGATTCATGTCAATGTATGGCAAAACCAATACAGTATTGCAAAGTAAAATAAAGTAAAAATAAATAAATAAATAAATAAATGCTTGCAGCAGCTCACCCCAAGCAAATAATCTCCCTAAGACTAGAACATTAGAAAAAAAAGAGAGAGAGAGAGAGAGAATGACCATCTTATAGAATGTGAACTCAGCATCATGGTCTGTGAATGCTGCACAGAGATTTAACAAAAACTAAGAATGCCAGAGTAGTAGCTGAGAGTAAAGTTGACGCCTTAAAAGTTGATCATGTCTCTGAGACTGAGAGGCTGATAAAAAGGGGAGAATATTTAAAAAACAAGACAAGTCGTGCAAAATAGAATTCCTTTTGTTAAATCCTACATCACCAAACTGAGGCTCTAATTATACTTTAAACTCTCCCAGAAATAGCATTTTAAACTAGTCAATCAGAAGTTGCCTGATTAGCACTAGTTAGGTAATCTGCATAACAGATCCTTGCTATCCCTAAAGGAAGGTAGCTTTGCTGTAACCAACCCACTTTTTTTTTGCCTGATATAAATTCTTGTTCCTGTTCCCTTCTGCCTATAAAAGTCTTTGTGTACAGCTCCTTAGAGTTCCTTTTTATCTGCTAGATTAGATGCTGCCTGATTCAAGTTTATTTCTGCTCAATAAACTCTTAAAATCTCTAATATGCTTTAGTTTATCTTCTAACAATACTATTGTTAAAGAAAAAATTATCCTGACACTTTGTAAAAATAGCAAGAAAGGCTTTGTTCAAGTCTATTTCAATAGATGTCAAGACTATTGCAACAGGGAAGAGAAACCAAGCTCAACACCAAACATAGCAAAGACAGATGGGGATTTATAGTCAACAAGCAGAGTGAGAGGGTTCAGTTCAGTTCAGTTCAGTTCAGTCACTCAGTTGTGTCCGACTCTGCGACCCCATGAATTGCAGCACGCCAGGCCTCCCTGTCTATCACCAACTCCTGGAGTTCACTCAGACTCGCGTCCATCGAGTCAGTGATGCTATCCAGCCATCTCATCCTCGGTCGTCCCCTTCTTCTCCTGACCCCAATCCCTCCCAGCATCAGAGTCTTTTCCAATGAGTCAACTCTTCTCATGAGGTGGCCAAAGTACTGGAGTTTCAGCTTTAGCATCATTCCTTCCAAAGAAATCCCAGGGTTGATCTCCTTCAGAATGGACTGCTTGGATCTCCTTGCAGTCCAGGGGACTCTCAAGAGTCTTCTCCAACACCACAGTTCAAAAGCATCAATTCTTCGGCACTCAGCCTTCTTCACAGTCCAACTCTCACACCCATACACGACTACCGGAAAAACCATAGCCTTGACTAGACGGACCTTAGTCGGCAAAGTAATGTCTCTGCTTTTGAATATACCACCTAGGTTGGTCATAACTTTTCTTCCAAGGAGTAAGCGTCTTTTAATTTCATGGCTGCAATCACCATCTGCAGTGATTTTGGAGCCCAAAAAAATAAAGTCTGACACTGTTTCCACTGTTTCTCCATCTATTTCCCATGAAGTGATGGGACTGGATGCCATGATCTTAGTTTTCTGAATGTTGAGCTTTAAGCCAACTTCTTCACCCTCCTCTTTCACTTTTATCAAGAGGCTTTTTAGCTCCTCTTCACTTTCTGCCATAAGGGAGGTGTCATCTGCATATCTGAGGTTATTGATATTTCTCCTGGCAATCTTGATTCCAGCTTGTGTTTCTTCCAGAGAGGGTTAATGGATGGAAGATTACTGAGAGGAAACATCAAGGGCAGGGGGATTCTTGCTAACCTGACTTAACAGAATTCTTATGGAAGGCAAGCCAGGATTATCAGATATCAGTCATGGGGGATAAGGAATTTGATCATATGTTGAAGGTGATAAGAGTCTCATTAAAGTGATTTAAGCAGGAATTTAGCTACAACTAGACTATAAAGCCAAAGATAAGACCCAAAGTCGAGGCCTTGTTGAAAAGATGGCTCAGAGGAGTTTGTCTAAGGTTTGATTAAAACAAGAGTGTCACTACACTGATGCTGCTTTGCTAAATTGTTAAGATTCAGAGTATCTTCAAGTCAACTTGCATGATTGTAAAGACAACCATGCATGATGTACCAGGAAGCTCTCTGATGATTTTTGAGACTCAGCCCTCCCACTCACCTTCTTGGATTGCTAGGGTATGTCACTTTTCTGCTCATGGCCAGTTTCCTCATGTGTAAAATAGGAAAATATCTGCGTTAATGGACTCTTTGTGTAGCAGATAAGATGGCCTATTGAAAATGCCTTGAAAACTCTAATTTGCTGTGCAAATGAAAGGTACTTTTATTTTCAAGAATGCCTGACTCTTCCTTATTCCAGTGAGTCAAGTCACTACCAGCCTGATGCCTTCCATACCTCAAACTTAAGGAGCTGTTAACCTGCCATAACTCCCTCTGTATTTTGTTAATGACTGTATTGCAATCTTTATTATTGTGTCTTGCAATTATCTAGTTACACAGCTTTTCATTCCACAGCTCTCTCCCAAGACAGGCAGCTTACGTCATTCTTCTTTGTGTTCTTGGTTCCTGTGGCACATATTTCAGCTTCAATGAGTCTTTGCTGAAAAGACAAATACTTATTTCTTGGTTCCAAGAACATCTACTAAGAGTTCTTTGTTTCTCTAGTTTTCCTAAAGCAGCATCTTCCAGCAACCAAAGTAATTCTCTTCCTGGTTCTCCTTTTATGTTAGCAGACTAGAGTGAAATCACATATTACATAGAGTTTGTATTTAAGAAGAGCATGTTAAACAAAAATCATATGTAGTCAAAATTGTCTTTAAAAAAGGCCTTGAGTAGCCCTTTGTTTCTCTTTTGCAACCTCTTTCATTAGGTCACTGAAAGCAAAAGAAATAAATAAAATAAAATGAAAGAGGATTTCCCATGCAATCTTTTAAGTGAGCAAAGCTATTTATATCTATAAGTTAAACATATATATGCTGGTGTTGTCTTGCACTGTTGGGCCCTACCTAGTTCCCCTCCTCTGATTTTTCTCTTCCTCTCAGCTGGAACCTTGTCATCCTTGTTTTCGGTTCAAATCTACATTAGTTTCTGTCAAAGGCAAGAGAACTCAATGTTATGGTTCACCATGTGGGCAACTAGTAGCAAATTGTTGTCCCAACTAATTTGGCTAGACCCTGATTATTAGCCCCAATTACATTAGTGGATGTTTACTCTCTTCCCAAGGCCACCTTCTCTGCCTCATGCTTCGTAAGTTAACTGCATCCCTGCATTTCCCTTGATGCATCAACCTCTGTGTGAGGAACTTCCCAGGACCCTGTTCCTCTGGGTGATGGCAGTGGACTTAAAATTGCTAATCACCTCTTCCTCATATAGATGGAAACTACCTTTACCTACATTGTCAACAAACCCATCAAGTGCCACTTCTTAAGTTTTAAATGGTACTCTCAGCCCCAAGCCCAACAGCTGGATCTGGATCCTCACTTTCCTGTCATGCTACTGTGAATCTCATCATCATATCATGAATCTAACTCAACTGAAGCTCAGATGATTGGGTAACTTTTTAGAGACCAGATTATATTGACAACCACAACTCATATAGTATAAACAGGATTAAACCTTTCACACAAGAATCATGTATTAAACAATAGCAGACTTCCTCACACATCAACTGTCTGGTGGATCTTCTTTTTATGAAAATGAATAACCAAAAATTTGTCTTCAAAGCATTAATTCTTTGAGTCATAAAGAGATATTTTAATTAGGGAACAGAATCCAACATTGGATTTAACTCATAACCTTCCAATATACTCGAAAGGTGTTGCTGAAAGGTCTGTTAGGAGAAATGAGGAGGAATGAGAGCCATATTGTCATCACTATGAGATCTGTTGAAGAAAAGTGATTAATTTCAAAGTCTGACTCACAGATATGAGATTGATTGTCTTCAGTTTGTAATTTTTATGTACCATATCTGTACTTGTGGGGGAATCCTCATGTGAAAACAGTGACTTATCAAACAATTTAATTTTCTGTTTTCTTGGAGAACTTCCAGCAGTGTATGATTTTTTAAGAAATACATATATACACATATGTACTGTTCTGTATCTTGAATTAGATTTTAAATGTGTTGGAAGTAGGCTACAAACTCAGATCCAAGAATGAGGTGATGGTGAAAATTTGGACTTACGTGACAGACCAAAATGAGAACTGGCTCATTTGCGTAGTTTCAGTCTCCAAACACCTGAGCTATGATAAGAAATATGCCTTATTTTACATAATAACATGATTTGAATTAATTCTTTCCTACTGCCTGTTTCTCCTGCAGGCAGTTTCAATACCTCTGACCCAACTGCACAAACATAGCAGAATCATTGAGTGTTTATAGGCTCTTGGTTGTGTAAAGAAACAGCAATAAAAATCAAAGTAAGCTTTAAGAGTGTCATGTGAAAGGCTGGCCACATTTTGAAAGATATTTGCTTTTTTCCATTCAAAATCATCACTTCTAAGGGGAAAAAAAAATGAGATTCTAAAAACATGATTGTATTTCCATTGATGTCTCATTATTACTAAGAGTCCTGCGTAGTTCTAACATTCACTACTTTGTTATATGAGTTCATGGAACAGTATAAACACTCTGACACTTTACTCAGGCTCTTATCAACCATATGCATGCCTTTCTAGTCTGATCTGTTATCAACATAGAATTTGAGAAACAAAAGATTCAATAACTAAATTTAATTTATCAAAATAGGTTCAAAGCATGTATAGTTAGAGGTATTAGGTAGCAGATTTATTCTGTGCACTTTATAAAAACAGAAAAACAGCATTGTTCAGAGAATAAAATGTTGAGCAATGTATTTTCTGAGGTAATGGTTCAAAGGAGCCTGGCTCAGGAGAGGGAAAAAAAAAAATTATGTACAGCATGATTTTTCCTTGAAGCCCTTTTCAACTTTTTACAAATCATGAAATACTTTACTAATCTGCTTTCCTGATTCTGTGGTTTTAGCTTTTAAGTCATACACTTAAAGAATAAAAATATATATATATATTCTCTCTACTGTTCTCAGCCTTGAGAAAAATTCTGTTGCAAGTTTGCTTAAGTCATTGGTATTTTGATGGAGACCAGATAAGACTGTATGTTCCTCATGAAGATGTAGTGTGAAAACACAGCATGTACAAACTCATATTAAGAAAGAGTTATTGATAATCTGAAGAAAACTGGGCTTTCACACACATCGAAACAGGAAGACAATGGTATAAAAGTAACCTAAGAGTCAATTACTGGGGATGCCTTCTATTGTTACCACTGTCAGCCCACTAGAATTAACAACAACAACAAAAAAGGTTTGTTTGTTTGTTTGTTTCCTGTGAATACTGTTGACAAAGGAAAGCTTTTTCAATTGGTCTAAGATCAGCTTTTTCCTTTTTGTTTTAATTGCCTGGGAATCATCCATCATTTCATTTCTGGATTCATTCCACTAATTTATAGCCTAGAAGCACACACTGGGCTTAATTCATGGAGAGCTAAGCTAACCTCCTATCTGAGCTCTCTTAACCTCATAATTCAAATTCCCCCAGGGATGGGGAAATTTAAAGGACAATTATTTTCTCTTTATTTCTATGATTTTATGCCTATAAATCCTCTTCATATTTCTTACATGATTTCATAAATTATATATAACTTCCAAATTGGTTTATAATTTACCTCACTCTTGCAAATAAAGTCAGTTGCTTAAAAGTCCCTGAAAATGACATATGTTAGACTAGTTGTGAAAGAATTTGAGAGGCATGGGGTTGTTTTAAATCGCCTGTGCCTTGCCTGGAATAATAGAAAAAGTAAAAAGATAATAAAGAGAGACCAGGAGAGATAGCAAGTAAAAGATTTCAAGAACCACTTTTCCTTTCAATGACTTTGTTCTTATGATTATTTTACACACGCACATACTCTATAAAAACTCACAACTCTTCTCAGTAACACAGTCCCCCAACTCCACCTCCATAACCCATGTCCTCTGAAGGATGTCTTAAATTTGAAAACTGTGATTGCTTAGTATTTACATTACAATTCTCAAGAAATTTTCAAGTTCAATACTGTTTCTTTAAGGGTGAGAAATGGAGTATTTCCTGCCATACTGGTCAACAAGGATGTCACAGTCATTGGTGATTCCAGCATTCCCATTGTGAATTCCTGATCCCTAAGGGCAGTCAGGGTGGAGGAGAATACCTGATTGATATAGAAGCCACGAGGCTGCACCCACTCCCTACTGTGAGCACTGAGGAACTCAGGATGTGAGAAACGCGGGATACTGACCCCAGACAGCTGAGATGCGTATGAAAGTAATAATTTCAGTGAGCCCAAACTCTTGCCTCTTCCCTTACATGGAAAAGCACTAAATTCCTTAACTTGAGATATCTGGTTTTCTTTCATTAACAATAATCTTTTTGGTGTTCAAGCTACCTGCCCTTTGTTGCAAGACTTCTGTATAACCTGGGTCCTCCCCTCACCTCCTTGGAGCAGTTCTCCCAGAGTTACTTGAGATGCTGTCTCCCAGGCTTAAGCACTAAAACTTTTCACTGAAGAAAACATGACTCTCAACTTTTAGGTTATAACCATTTTTTATGTCAATAAGAGAGTGTCATCAATTCCAGAATGTGACTGTATACAAACGACCCTAAACTATTTCTTGATTTAGAAGATTTATATTTCTATATAACAGAAATTTATATTTCTATATAACAGATTTATATTTCTATATAACAGAAAATTTCTATATATTAGAAAAATATACATTTTCTAACCACTTTTCTATAGTCTTCCCTAAGCATCTGGATTTGCTAATACTCTATTTTAGAAGCAGTAAGATTATTAGATATTATCTATATAAGCATATGTTCAGAATATGACAGTTTTATGTAATAAATTTAATCAATCTGTAAATTGAATATATTAGTAACTGCAGTTAATATTGCAAAATCCTCACAGTTCAGTTGACATATGGCTGCCATTGATTAGAGCTTATCTTATATCAATAAAGCATGAAACTCATTTAGCGAAAAGTTTTGGCAATTTATGTCTATAGTAAGAACGGCTTAATTTTTACATAATTATATAATCCTGGATAAATGAATGAAAAAATAATTTGAGTTTTATTTTTGAAGCTTTTGCCTTTTAATACATTGGAAAGTGAATTCAATGGTTAATAAATACAAAATTCAGGATTGTCTATATAGCTCATTATCTTTATAAAGATACATCAGCCATCAATTTATTTCAAAGCTATCACAGACAAAATTACTTAAAAGTTTCCTCACTAACTAAAGTTAATACTAAATTACTTGTTATTGAAGTGGTAGAGAAAATAAGTCTTTGGTGAAATTCATATATTTTGATATCTAAATAATAAGTCAGATAGACTTCAAGGACAGGGACAGGGTATAAATCCTAATTGTCTGTTTTAGGGCAATTTTTCTTTTAATATTGTGCTTTTTGTGGTTTTCATCTGTCAAAGTAATTTATGATCTGTAAATTGTCAGCATAAACATATTAGTAATTCTTTGCAAGTATTTATGAAAACTTTGGGCAAGATTATTGTGCAGATCTGAATTCAGATACCTATGATCGGCCATAGAATCTTTAACATAGAAGTGGCATTCAAGATGGTATATTACATATGAGCTTTGCTTCCAGGGTCAAAATTCACTCGTGCCTTTCTGTTGCATTCTTGTATTGCAGAGACCAGAAAGCTGAAAATTTTCCTGATTCTCAGGGAGCTCCCCAGTGGCCTAGTGTTTAGGATTCTGGGCTTTTGATGTCAGGGCCAAGGTTCAATTCCTGGTTAGGGAACTAAGATCCTACAAGCCACATGATGTGGCCACAAAAAAAAAAAATTCCCAATTTCCCGATAGCCATCACTCTGAATGGGATTTGATTTTATATATATTCAGATGCATTAGTACAAGTTTTGAGTTGATTTTGTGTTCAGTGCCTGTTTAGTCTCTCAATTGTGTCCGACTCATTGCAATCCCACGGGCTGTAGCCCACAAAGCTCCTCCGTCCATGGAATTTTCCAGGCAAGAATACTGGAGTGAGTTGTCACTTCCTCCTCCAAGGAATCTTCCCAGTCCAGGGATCAAACCGACATCTCTTTGTGTTTCCTGCATTGGCAGGCAGATTCTTTACAACTGCTCCACCTGGGAAGCAGAAGCACTGATGTAAGATGTGAATTTAATTCAGAACTGAGTTATTTAGAACAAAAGGTAAGACATCCATTTTCAGGTGTAGATTATAGTAAATGTAACATTTCATAACAACTTTACCAATGGTTGAAAAATTTGACAGCCAGCCTTCTCATACTTAGTGATGGTAGTTACACCAGCAACAGCATCCTGCTCATAGCAGAGTTGCTGCTCTTGTAATGGTCTGGTTCTGTAAGTTTTAATTTCTACCACAGAGTCATTCTTCCCAGAGAACACAGGTTTAGGGAGTCTTTGTCCAACTGAGACACACCTATAAAATCTGGTCAAGTGTTGCAAAATGACACGTGAGCTACAGCCCAGTCAAAGTAGCCTGTTAAAACAGATGAAGAAACTAAGCTCAGAGAGGTTAAAGACCTGTCCTTGGGTCACATCCTAGGAAACTGCTGTGAAAGAAATTCAAATTTAGTATGACTCAGGCCAGAAGGCAGTAGTACATCAACGCTAGTGGTTAAAATATTGAAATATCTCTGTAACGATTGGTAGTCACTGCCTTGAGTCCCCTGTATGCCCCTAACCCTTTTCCTAGGACCCAGGGGACTTTCTAACCAGCTAGAATTAAACAAATAATGCCCAGTACAGCAGAGGTCATTAGAATTTTAGCCATTTCTGATACTATGGCTTGTGCCATCTAAAATTGCTAAATATTTGTATTTTTCACTCCTGGGTATAACTCAGCAGGCAGGTGCTTTCTGCCACACCAGGTTATGTTTTTGCTTAATACTTCATTGAATTCAACAGAATACTTAGATTTCAAACTGCAATAATGCAGTTTTTATTTTTTATCACTGCTTAGAACAATAATGCCATTACTGTTTGTAGAGGAGGGAGACACTTGGCAATCCTCTTGTCATCAAAGGTAGCTTATCCAAAGATGTCAATCTATAAAATTTTATTTTTGACAGGTGGATAGCAGTCTTATAGCTCCGGTGAAATGCTTAACAAACTGAAAAATGAATTTGAGAGGAAAGCCATCTCTCTTGGCACTAATTATAGATACAGAGTATAGTCCTGAACACATAAGATTTTATAATTTTCAGATTTGTAAAGATTCAAGAGAAAATAAGCTAAAGACCATTAAGCTATTCAGTGCTATGCAACTGAGTTATTTTACTTCAGGAAGCACTAGGTGTTATGACACAGTTCTTTACATTTACACCTCTTGGCACCTGGGTTTGACAGCTGTATTTAGCAATAAATGTACAGAATAACTCTCTTCCTACTATTGCTTTTGTTATCATAAATTACTCCCAAATTGTCAAAATGTAAAATTCCCCAGACTTTGTAGGCCCTTGATCAATAATTAGTGAGTCATTGCACAAATACTGCTGGGATGACCAGCCTTTGTCCGAGAAGTGGAAGATAGATTTTTCTATCTTTCCTGGCACCTAATTCAGCTGTAAAATAAGTGTGTCATAATTTATTTAAAGTTCAGGGAAAAGAGAAAGCCCAAGAGTTCCTGAAGTGTAGTGTACTTACCTCATGGAAAAATTATAACTGGTGGATAACTGCTGCTGCTGATTTTAAAAAGTGATACTAAACATGATAGCATAATGGATAAGAGTAGACACTGGAGAAGCCACACAATTCTCAAAACAAAATACAAACGTTCCCATCTCTAGGCTTCATGGTTTTACTAGGAGAATTCAAGAAAGAGTCAGAGCAAAAACATTCTTTTTAAATATTAATATAGTTGAAAAATAATGCTTGATATTCACCTAAGTATGGCAAAATGAAAATGCACATTTATTCCACTCTGTCCTAAAACCTTGTTAATATAAAGAGTATAAGTAAAAATAAAGGATACTGCCCTCATAATCAAATAGAATGGGAGAAGAGAAAATAGGAAAAAGTTGATAATAAAAATTTAGATGATGGAAATAGGAACTCACTTAGCAGAATGATGGAAAGTGAAACTACGTACTTATATTTATCATTTACTAAATAAAACATTTATTGCCAGGTGGTGCAGTGGTAAAGTATCTGCCTGCTAATGCAGGAGACACAAGAGATGCAGGTTCTGTCCTTGGGTTAAGAATATTCCCTAGAATAGGAAATGGCAACCCACTCCAGTATTCTTGCCTGGGAAATTCTATGAACAGAGAAGAGCCTAGCAGGCTACAGTCCATGGGGTCACAAAGAGCTGGACATGACTGAGCAGCTGAGCACACAAATATTTATTGAGCACCTACTATAAGCAATGAATTAAAAAGGCAAAATTATGCCCTTATGGCACTTAAATAGAGGAAGCTACTGAGAAGAAAGTTGATTTGTATTGCAAAACCATAGAGAAGCTGAAAACAAATTTAGGGCATAGAGTGACCCTGTGGCACTGAAAATGTAAGTGAGGGAAGGTGCTAGAAATAAGGGGAGAGGGAAAAAGTCAATTTAAGGGACAATTCAATTATTAGATTCCTTCTCCTACTGAGCATAACTAGTGTCTTGTATCAACCTTCCAAGTGTAAGAAATATGTCTCCTGCTTCCCTTCCATCTTCCAAAGTTTGAGCAAAATGCCTTGTGCAATCAGTGCCAACAGAGAACCATATCAAGTGGGGCATTCTGGGAAATATAATTTCAGTTTTAATTGATAGAGTGCAAAATCACAACAAGAAAAATTTGAGATTCAGAAAATAGGAGACCCGGAAATGAGTGAAGAAATACTAGTTTGAGGATAATAAAGGAACATCCAAGGAAAAAACAACTGAGTAGAATGCCTAGAAATAAATCAACCCAGATTGGAGCAAGAGGCACAGGGCTTCAAGAAATATGGATTTAAAAAAATATGAATTCAAGTGAACTGATTAACTCAGGTATTTGATTATAATCAGAGGTGTTTTAAGGTCTTGTTGGAGCACAATTAAAACTAGGAAAAAGAGAATAAATGTACAAGAAACAAAGTGTAATCATAATATTCTGCACTGCTCAGTTGTTAACATTATTTACATCACTATAATCCTCTCTTCATTGAGCGATTATTCAACAAAAATTAAGAAGAAATATATGGAGAGATAAGGAAAAGTAGTATTAGAAAATGAAAGCAATTGCATTCATGGTAGGCAATCAGAATATAGCATGTAAGCTCTTTTAATTAATAGACGTTATTTTAAGAACAGGGGTTCAATCCCTGGGTTGGTAAGATCCTCTGGAGAAGGGAATGGATACCCACTCCAGTATTCTTGCCTAGAGAATTCCACAGACAGAGGAGCCCAGTGGGCTACAGTCCACAGGGTCACAAAGAGTCGGACACACTGAGCAACTAATACTTTCACTTTACATTGACAAAACAATGAGCTTATAGTACAGAATTCTCAAGAATCCTTCACACACACATACAGTCTCCTCTATTATTCATATATTACTTTAGTATATGTGTTACAATTAATGGCCCAGTATTGATGATCATTACTAACTGAAGTCTATAGTTTAAAGTTTACGCTTTGTGTTAGACAGTCCTGCGGGTGAAGGAAGAGGGTAAAATGTGTAATGTCAAGTATCTGCCATTACAATATCATAAGAATGGTTTTCCTATGCTAAAATTCCCCCTATATTTCACTTATGTATCTCTTCCCCTATCACCCAGACCTTTGACAATCACTTCTAGGTATATTGTCTTTATATTTTTGTCTTTTTTAGAGTGCCAGATAGTTGGAATCATATAATAGTCAGCCTGTTCAGACTGGCTTCTTTCACTTAGCATTATGCATTTAAGTTTTCTCCATGCCGTTTTGTTGCTTAATAGCTCACTCATTTATTTTTTATCATCAGTTAATATTTCATTGCAGGGATATACCATAGATTTTTCATTCATTTACCTATGAAATGACATTTTGGTTGCTTCTTATTTGAGGTAATTGTGAGTAAAGATGCTCTAAACATTTATGTACAAATTCTTACATAGACATAAGCTTTCAACTCAAGGATAAATACCTAGGAGAATGATTGCTGTGTAATATGTTAAAATTATGTTTAGATTTGAAAGAAACTGCCAAACTTTTCCAAAGTGGCTGGACAATTTGCATTCCTATCAGCAATGCATGAGCCCTCCTGTCACTCTGCATCCTTACCAGCACTGGCTACTGTGGTATTTTGAATTTTAACCATTTTGATACATGAGTAGTCTATCCAATTGCTGCTTTAATTTGCAGGTCCCTTATGACATGATGCTGAATGTCTTCATATGCTTAGTTGCTATCTGTATATCTTCTTCAGTGAGATATCTCCTCACATCTTTTCCCCATTCTTAAATTGGATTGTTTGTTTTTCTTATTGTTGAGTTTTAGGAGGGTTTTTTTTATTATTTTAGAGGTAAGTCCTTTATCAGGTACGTGTTTTGCAAATATTTTTTCTCAAACTGTTGCTCCTAGTTTATTTTTCTGAATGGTGCCTTTTATAGAACAGAAGTTTTTAATTTTAATACAGTCTAACATACATACATTTTCTTTTCTTTAAGTATTATACTTACAGTGTTGTATCTGAAAACTCAAGTAAACCTAAATGTTCTCCTTTTGTTTTTTAGAAGCTTCATAGTTTTTGCTTTCCATTTAGGTGCCTGATCCTTTTGGATTTAATTTTTGTTAAAGTTTAAAGCCTGTTTAGATTCTTTTTTTTTTTTTTCTTTAATGTGGATATCCAATTATTCTGGCTCATTTGTTGAAAAAATTTGTTCTTTGTTCATCTACTTGCTTCATTCCTATGTCAAAGATCAGTTGACTGTATTTGTGTGGGTCTATTTCTAGTCTCTCTTTTCTCTTCTGATCTATCTGTTCACCGTTCTCCAGTGACATGCTCTTTTGATTGTTGTTTATCACTAAGTTGTGTCCAACTCTTTGCAACCCTGATGGACTCCTCCAGGCTCCTCTGTCCATCGTATTTTCCAGGCAAGAATACTGAAATGGGTTGCCATTTCCTTCTCCAGGGGATCTTCCCAACCCAGGGATCAAACATTATCTGCATTTCAGGCAGATTCTTTACTGCTAAGCCACCAGGGAAGCCCACTGTCCTGATTACTATAGCTCTAAAGTAAGTCTAAATTCAGTGATAGCATTCCTCCAATTTTGTTCTGAAGTATTGTGTTGGCTATCCAGGATCTTTTATCTTTTCAAATAAATTTTATAATCAATGTGTTATATTTGAAATAACACATTGGCATTTTGATTTGGATTGCATCGAATCTGTAAATCAAGTTGAGAATAGATATCTCAACAATATTGCATCCTCTTACTCATGAACATGAAACATCTCTCCATTTATTTTGATCTTCTTTGATTTCTTTCATCAATGATTTATAGTTTTTTTCTCAAATATAGTTCCTATCAATTTTTTGTTAGACTTATGTCTAACTACTTCATTTTATAATGCTACTGTGAATGCTATTATATTTTAAATTCCAGATTCCAATCTTTGTTATTAGCATATTGGATAGCAGTCGACTTTTGTATATTTGTATTCTACAAACATTCTATAATAGATTATTAGTTTCAAAGACTTTGTTTTTTTGGTCAGCTGAGATTTGTATGTATATGATTATGTCATCACCAAACAAATGCAATTTTATTTCTGCCTTCACAGTCTGTATTGTGACCCACACAGTCAAAGGCTTTGGCACAGTCAATAAAACAGAAGTAGATGTTTTTCTGGAAGTCTCTTACTTTTTCTATAATCCAGTAGATATTGGCAATTTGATCTCTGGTTCCTCTGCATTTTCTAAACCTAGCTTGAACATCTGGAAGTTCACGGTTCATATATTGCTGAAGCCTGGCTTGGAGAATTTTGAGCATTACTTCATTAGCTTGTGAGATGAGTGCAACTGTGCAGTAGTTTGAGAATTCTTTGGCATTGCCTTTCTTTGGGATTGGAATGAAAACTGACCTTTTCCAGCCCTGTGGCCACTGCTGAGTTTTCCAAATTTGCTGGCATATTGAGTGCAACATCATCTTTTAGAATTTGAAATAGCTCAACTGGAATTCCATCACCTCCACTAGCTTTGTTCATAGTGATGCTTTCTATGGCCAATCTGACTTCACATTCCAAGATATCTGGCTATAGGCGAGTGATTACACCATCATGATTATCTGGGTCATGAGATCTTTTTTATACAGTTCTTCTGTGTATTCTTGCCACCTCTTCTTAATATCTTCTGTTTCTGTTAGGTCCAGACCATTTCTGTCCTTTCGAGCCCATCTTTGCATGAAATGTTCCCTTGGTATCTCTTATTTTCTTGAAGAGATCTCTAACCTCTCCCATTCTATTGTTTCCTCTATTTCTTTGCATTGATCACTGAGGAAGACTTTATCTCTCCTTACTATTCTTTGGAACTATGCATTCAAATGGATATATCTTTCCTTTTCTCCTTTGCCTAAATGGGTATATCATTCCTTTTCTCCTGTTCCTTGCTTCTCTTCTTTTCACAGCTATTTGTAAGGCCTTCTCAGACAGCCATTTTGTTTTTTTGCATTTATTTTTCTTGGGGATGATCTTGCTCCCTGTCTTCTGTACAATGTCTTGAACCTCCGTCCATAGTTCATCAGGCACTCTATCTATCACATCTAGTTACTTAAATCTATTTCTTTTTTCCACTGTATAGTCATAAGGGATTTGATTTAGGTCATACCTGAATCGTCTAGTGGGTTTCCCCATTTTCTTCAATTTAACTCTGAATTTGGCAATAAGGAATACCAGACACCTGACCTGCCTCTTGAGAAACCTATATGCAGGTCAGGAAGCAACAGTTAAAACTGGACATGGAACAACAGACTGGTTCCAAATAGGAAAAGTAGTATGTCAAGGTTGTATATTGTCACCCTGCTTATTTAACTTCTGTGCAGAGTACATCATGAGAAATGCTGTACTGGAAGAAGCACAGACTGGAATCTAGATTGCCAGGAGAATTATCAGTAACCTCAGATATGCAGATAACACCACCCTTATGGCAGAAAGTGAAGAGGAACTGAAAAGCCTCTTGATGAAAGTGAAAGAGGAGAGTAAAAAAGTTGGCTCAACATTCAGAAAACGAAGATCATGGCATGTGGCCCCATCACTTCATGGGAAATAGATGGGGAAACAGTGGAAACAGTGTCAGATTTTATTTTGGGGGCTCCAAAATCACTGCAGATGGTGATTGCAGCCATGAAATTAAAAGACGCTTACTCCTTAGAAGGAAAGTTATGACCAACGTAGATAGCATATTCAAAAGCAGAGACATTACTTTGCCAACAAAGGTCCATCTAGTCAAGGCTATGGTTTTCCCAGTGGTCATGTATGGATGTGAGAGTTGGAGTGTGAAGAAAGCTGAGCACCAAAGAATTGATGCTTTTGAATTGTGGTGTTGGAGAAGACTCCTGAGAGTCCCTTGGACTGCAAGAAGATCCAACCAGTGCATTCTAAAGGAGATCAGTCCAGGGTGTTCATTGGAAGGACTGATGCTGAAGCTGAAACTCCAGTACTTTGGCCACCTCATGAGAAGAGCTGACTCGTTGGAAAAGACTCTGATGCTGGGAGGGATTGGGGGCATGAGGAGAAGGGGACGACCGAGGATGAGATGGCTGGATGGCATTACCAACTCAATGGACGTTAGTTTGAGTGAACTCCAGGAGTTGGTGATGGACAGGGAGGCCTGGTGTGCTGCGATTCATGGGGTCACAAAGAGTTGGACATTTCTGAGCGACTGAACTGAAGTCAACGCTATGGTTTTTCCAGTAGTCGTGTATGGATGTAAGAGTTGGACTCTAAAGAAAGCTGAGTGCCAAAGAACTGATGCTTTTGAACTGTGGTGTTGGAGAAGACTCTTGAGAGCCCCTTGGACTGCAAGGAATCCAACCAGTCCATCCGAAAGGAGACTAGTCCTAGGTGTTCATTTGAGGGACTAATGTTGAAGCTGAAACTCCAAAACTTTGGCCACCTGATGCGGAGAGCTGACTCATTTGAAAAGACCCTGATGCTGGGAAAGATTGAGGGCAGGAGGAGAAGGGGATGACAGAGGATGAGGTGGTTGGATGGCATCACCGAAACAATGGACATGGATTTGGTTGGACTCCCGAAGTTGGTGATGGACAGAGAGGCATGGCGTGCTGCAGTTCATGGGGTCGCAAGGAGTCGGACATGACTGAGCGACTGAACTGAACTGAACTGAATCTGTATACACTTTGTTTCCTTTCCTTATGTTGTTGCATTTTAGTACAGTGCTGAATAGGAGTGCTAATGAGGGACATCCTTGCCTTATTTCTGATTGTAAGGGAAAAGCGACCTTCACCACAAAAGGAAGTCAGAGTATAATGTATAAAAATCTTAAAGGCAATAAATAGACTGTTAATCAAGTTATTTTAAAATATAGAGTTAAGTATCAGATAAAACTGTCAAAAATAGTTTGCCACTGTGGAGTGAAATATTGATAATAAGGAGGAGTGACGAATAGGCCTGCTATTTATTACTTTATCATCTGTACTTTTGACTTGGAAAACATATGTTACTATGAGTATTTTAATAATTTTCTTCAAAATAATATGAGTAATTTTGATGAGGCCTATTTTGAAACCTAACTGGGGACAACTTATGTAAATCAGTTAACAGTTTTTGGCACATAGAAAGAAACCACTGAATGATATTAACATAACTGAAGAGAAAATTTTGATGATTTTAATAGCAATCATACTAGTATTACTTTCATAGAGAATACCAACTGAAACAAAACTGATAAGTTGAGATTCATGGATGGATTCTAAAGGACTGATGGTAGGTAGGTGAAATCTGTATAGACAGTAGATAAACTTACAAAAGAATCACTCATTTGATTTGGTTATAAAGTCTTGCCTTACTGGAGTTGGTGGGCATTATCTTCTGACAGGCAGAAGAGGGAAAAGAAATGGATCGGATTTTGTTTGTTTTTCCTCACTGCTCATTGGTCCAAACAAGAGAAATGCAAAGACTCTGTGAAGAGTGAATTGTTTTGACAGTCACTCTGGACACATCTTTTTAGTTCTTTCCAAATAGTATCTAACTAGATGTTATTTCTGTGATGCTAAAAATTTAATTCATGTCCTTCTCCTTTCTTCTTTCCATTTTTCTCATTGGTTAGCGAATCAATATAAAGTCAATATATTAAAACCATAAGATCAGTATAATTCAACACACACCTTTCTCCCATCTAAACACTGTATCCTTCCAAGAGAAGTCTTTTCTTCTCACAAAAAGTGATATGCACTTTAGACTCTGTGCATCAATCATAAAACACATCTTTTTTTTCCCCACTTCGATGATAAGAATTGAATATAAGGACTTTAGCTTTAAAAAGTAAGGGAGACTAGACCCTGAAAGATCATCCTTCTATTGGACAACTCAGTCCTTGGTAAAACTTCAGTACACTTTGAGGTATGCAGTAAATGAAAATTTCTAGACACCTCTCAGATTCTCCATCTTAAACACTACTACCTCCTACCACTTTGAGAGGCGATTAAAAAAAAAAAAAAAAGATTACAGAAACAAGGGCAGGGAGCCCTGAAAAGTAAGGCATCAAAAGGTGATCTTTCTCTGAAGGAAAATTGTACTATCAGACTGTGTTTCTTTTTTGTGCTGCATAACATACTACCACAAACTTAATGACTTAGAGCAAAATACATTTACTATCTCACTGTTTCTGTGGATTGAGAGTCTTAGATTAGCTGAGTCCTCTGCAAGGTTGCAACCAAGCTATCAACAAGGTCCAGGTTCTCTAGAGGCTTATTGGAGAGGGTTTGTTTCCAGGTTCACTAATGTTGTTGGAAAAACTCATTTTCTTGCTGTTATGAGACTCATAACAGCTTCTTTCTTCAAGGTCAACAAGGAGGGCAAGATTTTAGAACAAGTCAGCTAATACAATGAAGTCTTATATAATGTAATACAATGGTAGGAATGTCATACAATCACCTTTGCCATATTATGTTGATTGGAGAAAAGTTACAGATCATGCCCATACTCAAGAGGGAATTGTACAAGGACATGTACACCAAGAGGTGGGGATCATGGTGGTCATCTTAAAATCTGTCCACCATAAGACCAATTGATCAGGATTCTAAGGACAATGGAATGGACAAGCGTGGAACTTGAAATTTCTTCATTTGGCCAACAGCTCCAGTCAGTTCAATTCAGTTACTCAGTCGTGTCCAACTCTTGGGCTCCAAAATCACTGCAGATGGTTACTGCAGCCATGTAATTAAAATACGCTTGCTCCTTGGAAGAAAAGCTATGACCAGCCTCGTCAGCATATTAAAAAGCAGCACGTCAGGCTTCCCTGTCCATCACCAATTCTCGGAGCTTGTTCCAACTCATCTCCATCGAGTCGGTGATGGCATCTCATCCTCTATCATCCCCTTCTCCTCCTGCCTTCAGTCTTTCCCAGCATCAGGGTCTTTTCCAGTGAGTCAGTTCATCAGGTGGCCAGAGTATTGGAGTTTCAGCTTCAGCAGTGAATATTCAGGATGGATCACCTTTATGATTAACTGGTTGGATCTCCTTGCAGTCCAAGGGACTCTCAAGAGTCTTCTCAAAAATCACAGTTCAAAGGCATCAATTCTTTGGAGAACAGCTTTCCTTACAGTCCAACTCTCACATCCATACATGACTACTGGAAAAACCATGCCTTTGACTAGACAGACCTGTGTCAGTAAAGTAATGTCTCTGCTTGTTAATATGCTGACAAGGTTGGTCATAGCTTTTGTTCCAAGGAGCAAGCATCTTTTAATTTCAGGGCTGCATTCACCATTTGCAGTGATTTTGGAGCCCAAGAAAATAAAGTCTGTCACTGTTTCCATTGTTTCCCCATATATTAGCCATGAAGTGATAGGACTGGATGCCATGACCTTAGTTTTCTGAAAGTTGAGTTTTAAGCCAGCTTTTGCACTCTCCTCTTTCACTTCATCAAGAGGTTCTTTAGTTCCTCTTCACTTTCCGCCATAAGGGTGGTGTCTTCTGCATATCTGAGGTTATTGATATTTCTCCCTGCAGTATTGATTCAAGCTTGTGCTTCATCCAGTCTGGCATTTCACATGATGTCCTCTGCATATAAGTTAATAAGCAGGGTGATAATATATAGCCTTGACATACTCCTTTCCCAGTTTGGAACCAGCAACTCCAAAGGGCATAAAAAGATCATCAACTGTCCATAACACTACATGGCTTCTTGTAAGGAAACATGGAAGGAGGTATGCAAGTCTTTTTAGATATTTAACTACATAAGAATCATCATATTGGTCCCAAAGAGCTTATACCAATTTGTATTTCAAAGCCATCTCTTGATGATAACTTCCAGAATTCATACATAATATGATCAGTGAAACCTGAGTTTATTGTAACAAATGCAAAGAAATACATAAGGAAGTAAAGTGCAACAGCTATAGTTATGCTCCCATAGCATTTAGTTATTGAAATTATCAGAAATAATTTATAAACTCTGAACTAAGTATTGCAAAAATAAAAAATGAGATTTTATTTTAAACTTACTTACTAAAAAATAGCAAGCCATATTGTAAAAAATAAATAAATTTTTCATGAAAAATTATCAAAGTCAGAGAATCAGGTAAAGAGTTAAAAAGCAGATTAGGTACCACTAAGAGTACCTAAAAAAAGAATTAAAATACATTGAAAAATAAAAAAAGACACACAAACTAATGCATGAAAAGGAAAGAAGATGAGAGAGATTTTTTTTAATGGCCTGAACAATGGGGAAAGCAGAATGAGATCATATAAGTTATACTTTACCAGGTCTCAGGATGCAAAGATGGATAGTATGAAAGATAAGTTATATTTGAAGAAATAATAGCTGTGATTTTTCTCAGATCTGAGGAAAAATACCAGTCTATAAAGGCAAGAGATAAAATTAATCCCAAGTAGAATAATAAATAAAATGAAGTAATAAATATCAATAAATAAAATGAAACACACCTACATCCATTGTAGTAAAACCTCAGAATACCAAGGTGATTTTAAAATGTATATAGAATAGCAAAGGCATGATAGGAACCAACACATTGCCCAAGATGAAGAACAAGACCGGACTGTTGCTCTACCATGTATTAAGTCTTGTTATAATGCTGTTTCAATTAAGGTGGAGGTCTAGTTTTGTTGGAAAGGGACTGGTGGAACATGCACACACATACACTCACACACAAAGACAGAGAGAGAGCCCCGAAATAGAGCCACATGTCTGTGAAAACACAGGGTATGACAGAAATAGCCTTGCACACCATGAGGAAATAAAGAAATAATTTAATAAGTGATGCATTTATCAATTTGGATAAAATTAAATTGCACCTTGACCACACACCATACAGAAAAACATATGCCGGATGGCTATGTCCTTGAATGTAAGAGGTGAAGCATTAAATTTTTGATGAGACTTGTATGAGAACAGCTTCTGATTTGTGGTTAGGAAATTGTTTAAAATATTGGACATAGGGAATAAGATTGATAAATTTTGCTGTATTAAAAATTAAGAAATTCTGTTTATAAAAATTCACCATGAAGACAGTGCACATCAACCCAACGTTGTAGATAGTATTTATAACTTATGTATTTAGGGTCGCAAAGAGTTGGACATGGCTTAGCGACTGAACAATGACAACATGTGTAACCAATAATGAAATGGTATCTAAAGGAGAAATGCACAGCTCATTAAGAAAACATAAAGTAATCCAGGGAAAAATGGCAAAAAACAGTAGTAGACATATCACAAAAGAGAAAACATGAAGAGACAATACACATATAAAATTATGTGATCTTATGATGACAGCAGTACAAATTAACTCACAGTAAATTATCATTTTTGTACTACTCTTTTGGCCACAAAATAAGTCTGCCAAGGATCAGAGGCTGAAATATAAACTTCCAAAAGCACATTGGAAATAATTTTGTCCTGTCTTAGATTTTTGAATATAAAATCCCCACCATCTGGCAATTTTATTCAAGGTATCAATCTGGGAAAATTCTTGCATTTATGTACCAATAGATTTTTTAATAAGTCATAACATCATCATTCATAATAGAAATATGAAATGAAAACGACATAAATGTTCATCAACATGAAAATGTACCAATTATAGCATGTTCACTCAATGGAAAATTATACAACAGCATGTCAGTGATGCTTAAAAGCATAATTTTAGGTTAAAAAGTCAGTCATAAGAGAGAACTAGATATAATGATTCCATTTTTGTAAAGCTCAAAACCAAGCAAAAACAGAATATTATTTAGCAATGTGTGTTACTAATCACAATGATGATAATAATGATTAACAATTAAGATCGTCACAGTGCTTACCATATGCAAGGCTTCTTTCTACATGCTACAAATGTGTTAGACAGTATCATTCTTATATGAGATAGATACTGTTATCAACAATTATCCCCAAAATAGTAATTTGGAAACTGAGGTAAAAGGGGTTAATGTAGACTAAGAGTCAGCATTCTTAACCATTATTCTATACCACGCAGAAGTGATAACTAGATGTATGTAAAGCAGGGAGATGGGATAGGGCGGAGCACATTCATATATATATTATGCTTTCAAATGTGTATAAATGTTTTTGAAAGAATAGAATTTGATGATCATTAGGCCATCACCTGACTATCTCCTTCCAGTATCTTAATAAATTTAGCCATCTACTTTGCCCTACAATTCTACTTACTGGTGGGTTTCTTGTGAAAGAAAGTGAAAGTGAAGTCGTTCAGTAGTGTCTGACTCTTTGGGACCCCATGGACTGTAGCCTACCAGGCTCCTCAGTCAATGGGATTTTCCAGGCAAGAGTACTGAAGTGGGTTGCCATTTCCTTCTCCAGGAGATCTTCCCAACCCAGGAACTGAACCCTGGTCTCCCGCATCATAGGCAGACGCTTTACTGTCTGAGCTGCCAGGGAAGTCCACCAGGGTCTCTTGTAAGCATCACCAATTGTGTACTTTGCAGTACCAGGCATTGTCCTAAACATTTTATATGCCTTCTTTCTCTTATTGTTCACAGTAATCTCATGATGTAGGTATTTTTATCAGTATTGTTCCAATTTTACTGTTAAAAAAAGAAAAAAAAATGTATAGAAGAAAGTCAAGTAACTTAAAGTCACACAGCTAGGTAGTACCAAAACCAGATTTTTATCCATCCTACCATAAAATCTGTTTTTATGAGCACAGGTTATTCTCATCTACCTAAAGCAGACTAGTAAATTAATTACAAAATAGACTTGTCCAAAGTTACATACACCACTTTTTTGTTAGCTATTACTAACCAAGTGGTTTCTAAGCATTTTATTTATCCTTTGTTCAAGGTAAATTTATATACATTTACAGAAGTCCAGTATATAAAATAGACAAAAATAAAATTTCTCTGGTTAGAGTAGATGAAAACCCACCTATATTGATTTTCAGAGGTTCTGCCAAATCTATTTGTAAAACTTACAACAGTGTTTGGACAGTTGAGTATTGGTGATAGATTGGATTGCTGTGTCCCTTTCTTTTATAGAAATGTATATACATGCCCTTTGCCAAGATATTTAGGCATACCTAGCTTTAATGTAGACAGAAAATGTTTTCCCTCCTTGTCTGTCACGCTCCTTATCTGTAGCTGTTGAACTTGGCCATGTGACTTGCCTTTGCCAATGGAATAGTAGCAAATGTGACATAAGAAAGACTTTAAATGCTGCTGTGTACTCTGGCTTGGATTCTTGTGTTCCTGCCATTGCAATAAGAAGAGCATGCTCTGAATAACTATTTGTTCTACAATGGAATATGTGGAATAAATCCAACCTGACCTGCAGATGAACTCACTGAGCCTGATTAAGCCCAACCAGGAACAGTCAAAATTCATTTGACCCACAGACATAGAAACAAACAAACAAAAAATGCCATGGTAAGCCACTGAGATTTAGGGATTGTTTGTTATATAGCATTATTACAGTAAAAGCTGCCTAACACAATAAGTGTATTGTAATTCAGAAAATAGTATTAACAAAAGCATAGATGTCTAAAATGTAGCAAGTTCTTCAGCATTTAAAATACTTCCATGAGAGTCAGTACCATGCAGTGAAAGAAGAATAGCCTGCAGTGTCTGGCAGACTTGGTTAAAGGCTGAAATTACTGAGTATCTGGACCTCAATTTCCACATCTAACAAAGGGACACATGGGTTTGGTGTGTGTGTGTGTATGCATGTATAAGTAGTTTAGAGCATGTAGACATTTAACAAATGGTGGTTTGTTGTTGTATCATCATTATTAAGCAAATACTGGAGACACAAGAACCTCTTCTCAAAAGAGCATCTTGAGAACAGAGATATATTACTCTATTTTATCCCCATTTTTGTTCCAAGCAAAAGAGAGTGACAGGATCACTGTATCTATGACATACTCAAAATTCAATGTTAGGAAAAACCCCAAACTGTGCCCCAGTAACTTGAGAACTTTGTCCTGTTTCTCATTTTCCTGACAGTAATGCCAGCAGAGCAAAGGGCCTTATTTATTTAACTGTGATCCCACAGTGCCTACTTGACAATAAACATTTAACTTTCCATTTCCTTATTGTTAAAAATTCTGAAGATGCATGAAGTTTCTTGTCAAAAACTTACTTTTCTATTATGCACCACTGAATTTGTGTGGTGTCCTACATTTGAACTCATCTTCTACAACACAGAGAATCTGTTGAAAAATGTCTCTTTTTTTCCATGGCCTTCATGATACAATGACTCACTCCCTTGTGGGTGGCAGGTAACTCTGCCCTTGGTCGCTGAGTGAATGATTTGGAAAGCTTCGGTGGCTGAATGCATTTGAGTTAAGTGATGCAGTAGGAAAGATGGAGGTCATGGAAAGAGCATGGCACTGCAGATTGTCAAATGATGCGTGGCAGCCTTCTGGAATGTGGTGCAGATGGAAAGGCTATGAATATGTTTCAGGTACTGCAGAAATTAGAACAAGCAGAAATCCACACAGGTTCCCCCTGGACATTGGGATCTGGTGTCAGTGTTCTTAGAAATACAGATGGTGTTACAATACACCTAATAGCCTTAACTCTGACCATCTGGACCCTAAAGAGACTGCTTGCTTGGATTCCCTAATCAGTGACCATGTTTTACTGCATGGGAAGCAATTAGACATAATGTTTCTGGACTTTTTTTTTTTTTAACTGGTAACCTTGGCATTCCTATTTTCTTTCTGTGAAGTGATCCCTGCACCCCTGTCACTTCTAACCCTCTCTGCTCTGAGCTGATTGGGATACCTGATTCCAAGTAATTCTACTCTGTCCCTCATTCATCATATGGGAACAAATTTGTAGATGGGGACTCTGAGCAGCTCCCATCCTCCAAGATAAGGTGATATGCTCATAAATAATTTGGTTCTGTCAACAAGAAGCAGAAGAAACATCGGACATGAGCTTTTACTGTTGTCTTTGTTGCATGTCTTAAGAGGAAGGCACTGCCTCTCTGAGCTGCGGCAAAGCCAGTGCAAAGCAATCACTCAAGATACAATCCCATTGGAGTGGCAGGGTAATTCTTGGTGGTATTGATTTGTGTTTTGCTCTCCTGCCCGTTTTAAGAGAGTACCCAGGCCGCCGTGTTCATGTTTGTCTCAGGAGAACTTCATGTTACCAGGTTTGATAGCTGAAGCTGCTGGGCTTTACTCCTACAATTGAGTTTCTGGAAAAACTACTAGTGAGCAATTTAAAGAGCAGTGGGGAATTAAAAAAAAAAAAAAAAAGGCACTGGTTGGATTCTGTTCCCCTAAAAGATATGTTGAAGCCCTACCTCTCAATACTTATGAATGTAATCTAATTTAGAACCTTTGCAGTAATCAAATTAAGGTCAGGTCATACTAGATTAGGATGGGCATTAAATCTAATGATTAATGTCCTTAGGAAAAGGCTATGTAAGTAAAGATGCAGACACACACAGGGAGAACACCATATGAAAAGGAGGCAAAAATTGTAGTGATACAGCTGCAAGTCAAGGGACACCGAGGATTGCCAGCAACCACCAGGAGAAGCTAGGAGAGAATCGCAGGACAAATTCTCTGTTTGAGCCTCCAGAAGAAACCAAGCTTGCTGACACCTGACACTTCTAGCCTCCGAATTTGTGAAAGAAAGCATTTTTTTTTTGTTGTTTCAAGCATCCTAAATCATCTGCAGTTTCTAAAATTTATCATTTTCCTTGTGCTCAGTTACCAAAAACTAGTTAAGATTAAGTAGGAACGTCTTAATTATCTTACCGACGTAACACGGTATATTTCAACATGAAGACCTCCATCAAGTTCTTACTATGAAAAATAATGATCAAAAAATGCATTTTATAATTGTTGTACTTGAAAAGAGTTCATAACTGATTGTTCCTTTCTCTACATTTTCTTTCTTTTTTTACCAGCACAGTTAGTGGAGTGGAAAGGATGTGGCCCTAGAGAAATATCCTTCCTAAGCATCATCCTGCAATTCACTTTTTTCTTGGCCTACCTGTACTTTCAGAATGATATGCAGTTAGATTTTCTATGATGATCTGCATTTTATTTTCTCAGATGGAATCCATGACCTGAGACTAATACAGTCATTCCACTGAGGTAGATAAGACTCTTAACAAGATTAGGAGAATTATGGCTAATCTAATCCTTGGCTAGTAAGGTTGGCAGAAAGTTGGGAAGAAAGATCATTTGCATGTGGTAAGGGATAATGAGGATCAGAAAAGACATGGGTTTCTAAACTTACTGCATAAATGCCAAAACATTACAGGTAGGTAACCCATGGCCAAGAAGAGTCCTATAGGGAAGATGTAGATTGAGGGAGGTAAAATTATTATTAAATCCCAGGATTCTACATAATCTCATTTCTGCATCCTGTGATATTCCTATTATGTGAAGTATCTATGAGTTGGATGGCAGCAACTCATTAAGAAGAACCAACCTGGCTTAATAAATAAGACTTTGGAAGATATGTCATTCAGTTACATAAAAGAGTTTTTCATTTCACCTAAAGTTACCTTCTTGAACTTTGCAGGTGCAAAGGATAGTAGATTGTACATTGAGCACTCATTATTGACACAGATGGCTTATTTTTAGCAAAGCAGCTCCCGGAATACTTACAGCACCTACACACAGAAAGAAATCTACATCTTAAAAAATACAGCACGGCTGTCAATTTGAACATGCAGTTGCATAATAAACTCTATCAAGAACTTATTTCAGAAAATAGGGCTATACCCCAAGAACTTTTCCTTGATACTTTCATGTAGACCATTTTGACAATCAATTCTCCCCAGAGATGTTTTTATTAATATAAAAGGCATAAAATACTTTAAGCATTTACCTGGTATATTTGTCCAATAATTTATGAGGAATTTAATATTTATAATATTATTTCCCAGGGAAAAAAGAGAAGACTGAAATTCTTAGAAATATTTAGGATGTAATATATCATGACCTCAAGAAATATACAGTCTAATCAGGAAAAATTAAATTTAAATGGAGAAGGAATTGACTACCCACTCCATTATTTCTACCTGGGAAATCCCATGGAAGAGGAGTCTGGCAGGCTACAATCCACAAGGTCACAAAAAAAGTCAGACATGACTAAACAACACCACCACAAAAGAGAATCAGTTAAATTTGTTTAAAGTCATATTGATTTTTCTTATTTAAGATTTCTTAGATCTTTTTTCTTTACCACGTTCAAACTATGTGCAAATAAATGGTAAATGAAAGCCTAAGAAGCAATGTCTTTATGTATTTCTTAGCATTCTTTTCAGTAACCCATATGCTGCACCAACCTGATCTTCATAAACAGTGACACCTAGCATATATGAGGTCCTCTAGAATGCAGTTGTACAACTTAAACAAAAATACCTTTCAAAAATACATATGGTATTGGTCTCTTCCCTTTATATCTGCCTTGGAATATTCTACAAAGACTAAATTCTAAAGATGTTTTTCCCATCCTTCTCTGAAAGGAAAATCCAGCTCATAAAAGAGAACCCAACTCAATTTGTCATGCTTCTGTTTTCAAAAAACACACATTGAGTTTTGTTGTAGAGATTTCTTAGAGCACCTCTTGACATTAAAAAAAAAAAAAAAAGACATTTTCAAATTCTGGTCCTTACACATTCAGACAGAGGTCAAATTCTCCTGGTCCTAATCCTCAATCTTTGGCATCTTAAGGCTTCAGTTAGTGCCCATCTCTTTCAAGATTGCTAGGTGAAGTGAAGTCAAGATTTTGCAATTAGGAATAATAGTTCTCACTTAATTTTCACTCAATCTGTTATTAAAATAAAATCTAAGCTGCTGTAACAAAACCACCTCAAAATACAATAGTTAAAATACATAGCTGTTTATTTTTCGATGTTGCAGCAGTTCAAGACGGTAGGTAGATTCTATTCCATTATGTTATTTGGGGACCCAGGCTGGTACAGCAGTTCTTCTGTCTCCAACAAGTGGCTTCCAAGCTTGCCTTATTCATGATTTTTTCTCCCATGAAGATCAATGTGAATGTAGTTCTGTCTATCCAGTGCAAAAGGGGAAAAAGAAATTGTCCAAGATTACCAATTGTTTTTTTAATGAGGTGTAATTTGTATACATCACTTACATTAACTTTTCACCAAGGAAAATTGATTTATGGATCTGCACAGCTGTTTAGCAGGCTATTAAATAGTCTTTCAGGACAGCCATGAGGGAAGAGATTATTAGGAAACAGCTAAGAGTTTGCATATTCAGAAGTTCATAGCAGCAATATTTATAATAGCGAAGAAATGGAAGCAACTTAAGTGTCCATAAACAGGTGAATGTATAAAAAAGAAATTCTCCATAATTTAAATCAACATCTTCTTCCAACAAGACTGAATAACTTAACCAGAAATCTATTTCGGGGTCTAGATCAGCCATATAAGATCTAAATGTCTTACCGCTGATGCTTGAATATGTACTGCTTTATAATAGAATTAAATATTCTATGAGATGCAATTTTCCATGATCATCCTGTTATCTTCAGATAAGATATTAATTGCCTTACCTCTTTGTTGGTGCTAAGTACTATAAAGAAATACACCATAACATAAAATGCTAAAAATACAAGGTAGTTGACTGAAGATACTGATTTCTGTTCATTCTCTAAACTTGTTAATTTAAGTTTTGAGGGCAACCTATTGATGCATGTCCTTGATTTCCATAAAGTATGAACAAAGCTAGTAAAGGTGATGGAATTTCAGTTGAGCTATTTCAAATCCTAAAAGATGATGCTTTGAAAGTGCTATATTCAATATGCCAGCAAATTTGGCAAACTCAGCAGTGGGCCACAGGACTGGAAAAGGTCATTTTTCATTCCAGTCTCAAAGAAAGGCAATGCCAAAAAATGCTCAAACTACCACACAATTGCACTCATCTCACATGCTAGTAAAGTAATGCTCAAAATTCTCCAAGCCAGGCTTCAACAGTACGTGAACTGAGAACTTCCAGATGTTCAAGCTGAGTTTAGAAAAGGCCGAGGAACCAGAGATCAAATTGCCAACATCTATTGGATCATAGAAAAAGCAAGAGAGTTCCAGAAAAACATCTACTTCTGCTTTATTGACTATACCAAAGCCTTTGACTGTGTGGATCACAACAAACTGGAAAATTCTGAAAGAGATGGGAATATCAGACAATCTGACCTGCCTCCTGAGAAATCTGTATGCATGTCAAAAAGCAGCAGTTAGAACTGGACATGGAAAAACAGACTGGTTCCAAATAGGAAAAGGAGTATGTCAAGGCTGTATATTGTCACCCTGCTTATTTAACTTATATGCAGAACACATCATAAGAAATTCCAGACTGGATGAAGCACAAGCTGGAATCAAGATTGCTTGGAGAAATATTAATAACCTCAGATATGCAGATGACACCATCCTTATGGCAGAATGCAAACAAGAACTAAAGAGACTCTTGATGAAAGTGAAAGAGGAGAGTGAAAAAGTTGGCTTAAAACTCAACATTCAGAAAGCTAAGATTATGGCATCTGGTCCCATCACTTCATGACAAATAGATGGGGATACGATGGAAACAGTGACAGATTTTATCTTTTGTGCTCCAAAATCACTGCAGATGGTGACTGCAGCCATGAAATTAAAAGACACTTGCTTCTTGAAAGAAAAGTATTACCATCCCAGACAGCTTATTAAAAAGCAGAGACACTACTTTACAACAAAGGTCCATCTAATTAAAGCTTTGTTTTTTTTCAGTACTCATGTATGGGTTGGAGAAGGCAATGGCACCCCACTCCAGTACTCTTTCCTGGAAAATCCCATGGATGGAGGAGCCTGGTAGGCTGCAGTCCATGGAGTCTCGAAGCATTGGACACGACTGAGCGTCTTCACTTTCACTTTTCACTTTCATGCATTGGAGAAGGAAATGGCAACCCACTCCAGTGTTCTTGTCTGGAGAACCCCAGGGATGGGGGAGCCTGGTGGGCTGCCGTCTATGGGGTCACACAGAGTCGGACACAACTGGAGTGACTTAGCAGCAGCAGCATATATCAGTATGAGAGTTAGACTATAAAGAAAGCTGAGCACTGAAGAATTGATGCTTTTCAACTGTGGTTTTGGAGAAGACTCTTGACAGTCCCTTGGACACCAAGGAAATCCAACCAGTCCATCCTAAAGGAAATCAGTCCTGAACATTCACTGGGAGGACTGATGCTGAAGCTGAAACTCCAATACTTTGGCCACCTAGTGGGAAAAAGTGACTCATTGGAAAACACCCTGATGCTGGGAAATATTGAAGGCAGGAGGAGAAGGGGACGACAGAGGATGAGATGGTTTGATGGCCATCACCAACTGAACAGACATGAATTAAGCAGGCTCCAGGAGTTGGTAATGGACAGGGAAGCCTGGTGTGCTGCAGTCCATGGGGTTACAAAGAGTCAGACATGGCTGAGTGACTGAACTGAACTGAATGGCCTTCTCAGATCTGATCTTAGTCATAATTATGGAAATAAATGCTATTAAACATGAAAGACTGTATGCTTTTCTCTGGGTATTGCCTGGTAGTTTCAGGAAAACGAAGACCACAACTTTTGGTGGTGAGATAGTAGCTTCACTTAAAACATTGGACTAAACTTCATGTGGGAAGAACAGATGATGTCTGATTCTTGTTTGTACCCCAGAATGCTGCATAGCACCTGATACATCAGAAGTAATCAAAAAGTGTTTCTTATAACCATGCTAGACTCAGGGTGGGGGCTTCCCTGGTGGCTCAGTAGTAAAGAATTCACCCGCCAATGCAGGAAACGTAGGTTTGATCCTAGGGTTGGAGAGATCCCCTGGAGGAAGAAATGGCAACCCACTCCAATATTATTCCCTGGAGAATCCCATGGACAGAGGAGCCTGGTGGACTACAGTCCATGGGGTCACAAAGAGTTGGATAGGACTGAACAACTAAACAATAACAAGACTCAGGGTAGTTGTGGTAGGTAGACTAATGTCCATCCACCCAGCAAAGATATCAATGTCCTAATCCCTGGAGTCCATACATGTGTTAGACTGCATGCTAATGTATGACCTAAAATAGAAAACATTATCCTAGATTATCTGGAAAGTTCCAGTATAATTGCAAAATAGAGATGAAGGAGACAAAAGAGTCAGAATCCGAGAGATAGCATGCTGAGAAAAATAATGCCTCTGCTGACTGTGAAGAAAGAAGAGAGCCTGAAGCCAAGGCAGCGGGACAATCTCTAGAAAGAAGCTAGAGAAGGTAAGAGAACAGATTCTTGCCTAGAAACTCGGGCAAGAAGCACACCTCTGCTAACATCTTCATTTTAGCCCAGTGCAACCTATGTTGGACTTATGACCTCCAAACTATAAGATGATAAATTTGTGGGTTTGTTTTTTTTTTCAGGCATAAGTTTTGTGGTAATTTGTTACAGCAGCAGTGTGGTGCTAACACATAACAGAATGTTACAGGGCTATCCTTTGAGGCTATATTGTGTGTGCTAAGTCACTTCAGTCATGTCCAACTCTTTGCAACCCCATGGACTGTAGCCCGCCAGGCTTCTGTGTCCATGGAATTTTCCAGGCAAGAATACTGGAGTAGGTTTCCATTTCTTCCTCAAGGGCATCTTCCTGATCCAGTGACTGAACCAGCATCTCTTTCGTCTCCTGAATTGGTGGGCAGGTTCTTTACAACTAGCGCCGCCTGGGCCCAGAGTTAAATGCGGGGTCAGCCATCATCTACTTGTGTGACCTGGAAGCCACCCAACTCTTCAAGTTTCCGTTTTCTCAAGTGTCAGATAGGATAATTGCCCTTAACCACACAGGCCTTTTATAAGAATTAAATAAAGCACTTAAAACAGTGTCTGGCACAACCTGTTTTTTTAAAACATTTGCTATTTTTATCATTGTTTTGTAATTATCATAATGTTATTTTAGTAAGGCCAGCTATTTCACCCCCACCCACCCACCTCTTCTCCAGCTTCATTCGTGAAGAATTTGAAAAGGCTTACAGAAAATATATATGAGGGATTAATAGAAGGCAAAAATCAGACCTTATGAAATACAAATTATAATGTAAGCATCAGGAACTAAAAACCAAAACTCTTGTACTGAATTATCCTCCCTAGTTGCTGTGGTTAGGTTCATGTCTCATAGAGGAACCTGTACATAAATAATTAGAATGGACAAAAAGTGACATGAATCATTTAAGGCTTGAACAGTGTACTTTGACAGCTGTCACCTAGGTAGATCGTAGCAGTGTTTCAGGAAAGTAGAGGTAATTAGAGTGGGCCTGAGAAAATTATCAGGATTTAAATAAGTGGACAATGGAAAAAAAACAAAGAAACAGACATGAAGAGTAGATCCTTTCCATAGAACACACCAACAGCATACCTTGACACAGCCCAGCAAGCTTACTCTTTTCTGAACAAAACCACCCACGTCACACTCTATCCCACCTCTCACATATCTTCCCAAATGTATGCTTAGTCATTCAGACTGACTCTCATCTAAATTCCTTTTCACTCTCCCCAACTGTATATAAATATTTCCTCAGGTACAAGGCTTCCTGTTGCTCCCTGTTCCTCCTCAGGCATGCTTGCCTTGAAAGGCTGAATACTTCCCTGCTCAAGAAATCAATCAGTGTTGCGGTATCCCTTTGTTCAGAAAAGTGGACTGCTTCACACCTTGTAGTAAGTCCCTTCAACCATAATTCTCTAACCCTTCAATCATAATTCTTATAAAAGAAGTGGCAGCATCTTCCTGGACTTAGCAGTTGTGATCAAATATACCCCTCTCAAAATTACTGATAACCTTCTCTTAGAATGTGAAAGAGCAGACTTCTGAATACAGAAACCTTGATCCTTTAAAGTTATAAAAATTACCTATAATAAACTTTGACTGCATGATACCTAGGTTATAGAAAATGTACCTACCTTCCAAAGTATCAGGGCTTCTTGATAGTTGAGTTAAAGTCTAGTTTCTGGATAATTTCAGAGTGACTATTCTGAGGTCCAGTAACACATATAATAAGAATATGTGAAACATTTAAATTTAGCCCCAATGTATGGCAAAACCAATACAGTATTGTAAAGTAAAATAAAGTTAAAAAAATAAAATAAAATAAAAGCCTAAAAATGTTTAAAAAAAATAAATAAATTTAGCCCCAAAGTGACCTGGCAACAATAAGTTTTAATGTTTGTTTTACTCTTGGCAAGAAAAAGGAAAAACACACACACACACACACACACACACACACACACACAAGAAAGTAATTTCAACTAGTCCTGCTTGAAGTGTTAGAATCAGTTTATGCATTCAACAAATATTTCTTGAACTTATATTTCAAGAGAATTTGAATCATAAAAGTTAGAAAAATAGAAAATTATTCATTCTTATACAAATGAGCTCTCAATCTAGTAGTGAGGTAGAACCACGAAAAATTTACAGCAGACAGGTGCAAGATCACAGCTAGAAACAAACTGTAACAAGTAGGGAAAAGTATGAACCCTGGAGTACGGTGCTCTGAGGCACCAGGGAAACAAACTTTTTTTTTTTTTTCAGAAGTAATAATTGACTCTTTTTGTGGGAGGGGATTCTTTGTCCCTTTATATTTTCTCCTCTACCCATGCATGTGTGTGTGCTCATGGGCAAGAAAAAAAATATCATGCCCAAGCTTCCATCTTTCTTTACCCATGTCTTGGCAGCTTTTAAAGAAAAGAGCTATTTATCTTATTAATCAAATTCCAGAATATTCACTGGAACCTGCGTTCTAATGCAATAGTTCCTATGCTATAAAAGGCATGTTCAGTTCAGTTCAGTCGCTCAGTCATGTCCGACTCTTTGCGACCCCATGAATCGCAGCACACCAGGCCTCCCTGTCCATCACCAACTCCCAGAGTTCACTCAGACTCATGTCCATCGAGTCGATGATGCCATCCAGCCATCTCATCCTCTGTCGTCCCCTTCTCCTCCTGCCCCCAATCCCTCCCAGCATCAGAGTCTTTTCCAATGAGTCAACTCTTCGCATGAGGTGGCCAAAGTACAAATGAGACCATACTCATTCCCTATTCTTTCTTCTGTTTCATTTCTCTCACTTCCTGCTCCTATGAAGTCAACATGGGAACATGACCATGCTCATCCAGACAACTACTCTGATGGTTCAGATATTCTAGAGTCTAGAAATGGAGTCAGAAGCCCCTTTTATTCTAAACTCAAGCTATGTGCTATGTCAAAAGTCACCAGAGATGATGGATAGTGGAACAATAGAGGGTAATTTCCCAGAAATCAAAATAATCATATTTCCCCATTTGGCTATAATTCCTTGTTCTCTCACTTTCTAATACAGAACTTCAAGGAGGAGGATGAGTAGGTGTTTGGATTCAGGGACAAAAACCACCCCAAACTCCATTGTCAAAAACAGCTTGAGCTGAGTCTTAAATGAAAAGTAGGATTTTCTAAGCAAGGGGTAGGAGGTGGGGGTGGGAGGTAGCTGGAACAGGCAGCATATGGGGAGCATTTGAGAGCTGAGCAAACGGCATCAGCCAAACTGTGATACAACTTCAAGACCATGGAGAAGAGCAAAAGACAGCAAGGCTGGAGAGGCCTTGGTTCAGGTCAAGAAGATCTGATTGTTACGCTAATATGTTTGGATTTTATTCTGTAGGCTATCAGAAGCAATTGAAGGAATTTAAATTCAACAAAAAGATAATAAACCAGTCTCTTAAAAAGTATCTTTGACAGCCGTAAGAATAATCAATAGGAGAAAAATGAGAGCAGCTAGGAAATAACTGTGATAATCTAAGTAAAAGAGAGCAGTGATGCTATGGATTGAAAGTATTCTCCCAAAATTCATATGCTGGAATTTAGATGTCCAGTATGATGATTTTGGAGATGGGATATTTGGGAGGGAATAAAATCTTAAGGTTAGAGCTTGCAAGATGAAATTAGCCCCTGTACGAGAAGACATGAGAGAAGTGTTCTGTCTGTGTCATGGGAGGATACAGCAAGAAAATAACTGTCTGCAAGCCAGGAAGAGAGTTCTCAGTAGGAACTTGCTCTTGGACTTCCCAGCCTTGGAACTCTGAGAAAGAAATTTCTGTTATTCAGGCCAACTGTTCATTGGTATTTGTTGTAGCAGCCTGAACAAATTAAGAAGAGTGGCAAGGGAGGAAAGAATGGAGTTATCTAGGTATCTGATGTGTATTGAGAGTCAACTGATCTGGCATTTCAAAGCCATTCACTTTTTATTCCTCAAAATAACACTGTAAAGAGAATCATTATCTCCTTTTGACATAAGGAGAGTTAGGATTAGAACCCATGTCTGCTTCATTTCAACTCACTGTCTTTTCACACAGACCTATCTTTCATGCCAGAGGGAATGAAGAAAATAATATGGACAAAAGAAATTAGGAGGACAAAATAATGGGAAAATGAATGATGCAGTAGAGATAGAATAAAGGAGGAGCCTTTGACTTGTGATTGAGACAATAAAAGGAATGCTGGTTCTCATGGGAAAACCAAGGGGAGATGCCCAGTGTAGGTGGAAATTGACATGGAGACCACCAGGGAGGCCTGTGCTAGAAGATACACATCACGCAGAGGAAGGAAAGCAGAGAGAATGAGAGAGAGATGAGTACGGATGAAGCATTTGTCAAGATCCACTCAGGAGACAGAATACACACCAGTTGGTTGGTTGTTCATTTGTGGTTACTGTTTTTTTTTAACAGAAAGAAATAAATGTAAAGATTTTTTTAGTTAGTGTTGAAGAACTGAAGCTATCAAAGTGGAACAACATGGTGATACAGAAGGAGCAAAAGCACAAAGTACCTACCCGCCCTCGGACAGGGAGAATAGGAGAAGTGGGCATTATTAAAGCCTAAAAGCTTAAAGAAGGGGTCTTGAGGAAGTACTTCTCAGACCTGTGAAGGGAGAATAGGAGAAGTGGGCATTATTAAAACCTAAAAGCTTAAAGAAGGGGTCTTGAGGAAGTACTTCTCAGACCTGTGAGGAGGGTTATGTTTGGTGTCTGCAAGACTACGCTTATTCTACATGGTTCACTAGGACTCAGGACTCAGAAAGCTGTTAGACTCAGTTATGGTTTATTAAAGCAAAGTGGTAGGGATCAAAGTTGATAAAAGGAAAAGGTGCATGAGGAGAAATCCCTGATAAAAACAGGTACACATTTCCAGGTGTTCTTTCTGTGTAGAGACACATAGATACAATAATTCAGCCATGATCGTCAATATCTGTGAGGTATTGACAACCAGAAAAACACCCCACCTTGGTGTTATTGGATTACTGGTTATTGGGAGACTTTAGCAAGTTTAATAATGCACCTGTATAAGTTATGTCCAAGGCCTAATCATTGATACTTGTGAACTTGGCTTTATTTGGAAATAGGGTCCTTGTAGATACAATTAAGACTTCCAGGATAATACCATAATAGATTTAAGACAGATCTTACAACCAATTACTGGTGTCATTATAAGAAAAGGAGAGGGAACAGGGACACAGGAAAGAAGGCCACATGAAGACAGAAGAAGGATTCTTCCCTGGTGCCTTCAGAGGGACCCGTGGTCCTGATTTCAGCGTCTCGATTTCAGACTTGTGACATCCAGAACTGTTAAGAGAACCAATTTTTATTGTTTTAAGCCGCCAAGTTTGTGGTAATATTTTTTTTCAACAGCCCAAGGAAGCTGTCACAGATTTTGGCACCAAGAAGTGGGGCATTTGCTGCTATAGCAAATACCTAAAAATGTGGGCGTGGCTTTGAGATATGGTAATGGGTAAAAACTGGAAAAATGTTGAGGTGCATGATTTTAAAAGTCTACAATTCTTTAAAGAGAAGGTTGGTGGAAATATGTATATTATAAATGATTCTGATGAGAGCTCAGAAAGTGAGGGACATACAGAGTTTCTACCATGTTAAAGAATACATGTGTGGTCATGAACATAATGTTACTGGAAATATGAGCTTTGGAACTGTTTCTGGTGAGATTGCAGGGGGAAATGAAGAACTTGGTATTGGAAACTGGAGGAAAGGTGATCCTTATAATAATGTGGCAGAAAATGTAGCTGAACTGTGTTTTGCTGTTGAGTGAAATACAGAACTGATAAGCAATGAACTTGAGTATTTAGCTGAGTAAATTTCCAACAAAGTGTTGAAGACACAGCCTGATTTCTGCTTGCTACTTAAAGTAAAATGCAACAGGAAAAGGATAAATTGAGAAAGGAACTCTGAAGCAAACAAAAAAAGCACTAATGATTTGGAAAATCCTCAGCCTGTCCAGATTATAAAAGATGCTAAAGTGTGCTCTGCAGACAGGACCAAGGCTATGGCTGAACATAGTTCTGCTAAGGAGATTAGGAGTGGGGCTCACATATCCAGTCAAGCAACTGAGCAGAAGTCAGGCATAGAGGCAGAATCATACAGGAAAGATCTGTGGAAGACCCTCCTGTCTCATGGTGTAGATCCCCTGACTATCATGGGACAGCCATGGTTTTTGAGAATGCTGTATCACCAAAACCACTTTCAGCCTGGAATGAAGGGGACAGAGATGAGATGAAATGAAGAAAGGCTATCAGATTTCTGGAATTCCACAGCGGAAACAGACTGGTGATCTTCCTGGGATGCAAATATGATATCCTTCAAGAAAACAGAAAAATTACTTACAGGGCAGAGCCAGTGTCCTGAAGGGACTACCAAGGGTCAAGGATACTGAGTCAGCCCTTTTCTGCTCAAGGGAGACTGCTTGCTTACTGCTGGTATCTTGAACTCAAAGAAGAGCTCTAGGCCTCTGAGAAGAGGGCAACTGCCAATTGGTGCTAGAATCCCAGTGGGGGGAATATATAGGATTACTGTATTCATTTCTATTGCTGTGTAACAGAGTACCACAAAGTGAGCACTTAAACCAGCACCCATGTATTATTGTGTGGTTCTCTAGGATTAAAGCATCTTCTCAGAAGTATCAGCTCTGTGAGGCCAGAGCTGTATCTCATCTGAGGCTCCAGGTTGCCTTTCAGGTTTATTGACTGCTGTTAGAATTCTGTCTCTTGCAGTCCCAGGATGGAGGTTCCTGTTGCCTTGCTGTCAGCTGTGAGACAGTCTCAGCTCCTTGGGGCTGCTTTTATTCTTTAGCCACGTGACCCCCTTCATCTTCAAGACCATTAACAGAGAAATACCACTGTGTTAACTCCTTCTTCAGCTTCTAATCTTTCATGCCGAGTCACACTTCGAAAGGTTCACCTGATTAAGCCATGTCCAACAATAGTCTCTCTGTTTTCAGGGCCACCAATTTGGGACCATAATTATTTTTGCAAAATCCTTTCACAGTGGTACCTAGATTAGTGTTTGCTTGAATAACTGGGAGAAAGTGTGTGTACATCAGGGGATGGAAATTTAGAGGCCAGCTTAGAATTCTGCCAACCAAACAGGAAGTATTAAAATAACTGCCGACTGCTGTTTCTGTGAGGAAGCAAAATTGCTAAGTGAAGAAGCTGTATGGCTGAGAGACCCTGGAAAGAACAAGAAATCAGGAAGTAAACAGCAACAAGAAGCAAACAGGCAGAGGAATCAAAGTGAAAGAAGCTAGTCCCTTCCCCTCAACACTAGCCACCTAATCTTACCTCGTGCCCCCTACTGGCAGAGCCAAAATGTGCCTTGCAAAGTCCTGACCCCTGCCAAGTGTAGTAGGGTGGGTGTGAAGCTGAGAGACAGTCATTTAATGGTTTAATGACTGTCCCAGATGGTATTACAAGGCACATCAGCACTATTTGCCAGGTTGGAGAGAAGCTGAAGGACAAGGAAGGCAGGATGTGCACAGCCAGCTGAGTGTGGGGGAGAGTGTGAAAGGAACATCTAGAGAGCTAGAACAAGAACCAAGCTGATGGGGAGAATTACTGTTACCCTGAGATATCAATCAATCAGAGACCAAGGGAACATTTCATGCAAAGATGAGCACAATAAAGGATAGAAATAGTATGGACCTAACAGAAGCAGAAGAGATTAAGAAGAGGTGGCAAGAATACAAAGAATTAGGCAAAAAAGATCTTCATAACCCACATAACCATGATGGTGTGATCACTCACCTAGAGCCAGACCTCCTAGAGTCCGAAGTCAGGTGGGCCTTGGGAAGCATCACTACGAACAAAGCTAGTGGAAGTAATGGAATGCCAGTTGAGCTATTTGAAATCCTAAAAGATGATGCTGTGAAAGTGCTGCACTCAATATGCCAACAGATTTGGAAAACTCAGCAGTGGCCAAAGGACTGGAAAAGATCGGTTTTCACTACAGTCCCTAAGAAAGGCAATGCCAAAGAATGTTCAACTACCACACAATTGCACTTATCTCACATACTAGCAAAGTAACACTCAAAATTCTCCAAGCCAGGCTTCAACAGTACATGAACTGAGATCTTCCAAATGTTCAACTTGGATTTAGAAAAGGCAGAGGCACCAGAGATCAAATTGCCAACATCCACTGGATCATAGAAAAAGCAAGAGAGTTCCAGAAAAATATCTACTTCTGCTTCATTGACTATGCCAAAGCCTTTGATGTGTGGATCACAATAAACTGTGGAAAATTCTGAAAGAGATGGGAATACCAGACCACCTTACCTGCCTCCTGAGAAACCTGTATGCAGGTCAAGAAGCAACAGTTAGAACTGGACATGTAACAACAGACTGCTTCCAAACTGGGAAAGGAATATGTCAAGGCTGTATATTGTCACCCTGCAGAGGGTGTCACTTTTATGCAGAGGACATCATGAGAAATGCCAGACTGGATGAAGCACAAGGTCAAATCAAGATTGCTGGGAAAAATATCAATAACCTCAGATATGCAGATGATACCGCCCTTATGGCAGAAAGAGAAGAAGGACTAAAGAGCCTCTTGATGAAAGTGAAAGAGGAGAGTGAAAATGCTGGCTTAAAGCTCAACATTCAGAAAACTAAGATCATGGCATCTGGTCCCATCACTTCATGGCTAATAGATGGGGAAACAATGGAAACAGTGACAGACTTTTATTTTCTCGAGCTCCAAAATCACTGCAGATGGTGACTGCAGCCCTGAAATTAAAAGATGCTTGCTCCTTGGAACAAAAGTCATGACCAACCTCATCAACTTATTAAAATGCAGAGACATTACTGATGCAAGTCTGTCTAGTCAAAGACATGGTTTTTCTAGTAGTCATGTATGGATGTCAGAGTTGGACCATAAATAAAGCTGAGCTCCGAAGAATTATTTTGAACTATCGTACTGGAGAAGACTCTTGAGGGTCCTTTGGACTGTAAGGAAATCCAACCTGTCCATCCTAAAAGAAATCAGTCCTGAATATTCATTGGAAGGACTGATACTGAAGCTGAAACTCCAATACTTTGGCCACCTGATGTGAAGAACTGACTCACTGGAAAAGACCCTGATGCTGGGAAAGATTGAAGGTGGGAAGAGAAGTAGACAACAGAGGATAAGATGGTTGAATGGCATCACTGACTCGATGGACATGAGTTTGAGCAAGTTCTGGGAGTTGGTGAGGGACAGGGAAGCCTGGTTTGTTGCAGTCCATGGGGTCACAAAGAGTCGGACATGACTGAGTGACTGAACTGAATTGATACTATTACCCAGACATCAGGGAACTCTTGTTGATCTAGATGTTTTAACTATTTTTTTCTATAAATTATAGAAATTCAATAAAAATTATCATGTAATAATAATGTAATAAATATCATGTAATAAAAATTATCATGTTACAATGGAAATAATGTGGAATGTTTCCCTTAGATTTTCAGATGACTTCACAGTAGAAGGATAATGTGTTTGTTTATGCTTCTGTGTAAGAGATTCAAATGAGATGGATAGCCTCTGAAAGATCTGTACAAAACTACAAGGGAATGTAAGAGGTAGTGACAGAGATTAAGAGACACTAGAAGCAGACAGAAATGTTCATTCCCAAATTTATTAGGAGGTAATGAAGCTCGCCTTTTTGGAGGATGACAAATTGCCTTTAATTTTATTTTATATAACAGTTTAAGGCAATAGTTTTTGAATTTCAGACAAATTGTTATTTTCAGAGGTTAATATATTTCCAGAAAGCAATGAAAGCAGAGAAAGAAGTTTTGAGAAGGAAATTGAGAGACATAAGATAATATCTAGGGGAGAGTACCATCATTTAATACTTCTACTTATTCAAATTTTTAAATTATATGGTTAATCAGGAATAAAAGCACAAGACAGACAAACAAAAAAACTCTACTTTTAATTCTAGAAATTAAATTTTAAAATGTACATATGATAGTATCACAGTTTCCTGGAGTTTAATGAATTCCTACTGTCTAGAACTTCTGGATACATGCAAGTAGAAACTCAGAAATTTATGTCCACATAATCCTCTTCTTAATTGAAGAGGAGGTGATTTTTTAAGATAGTAATGTGGTCTCTGATGATGTAATCTGTCTTGCAAGGAACAAATCCTGTAGGGATGAAAACCTACCATTAGATGACTGACTAGAAAGAAAAATTTTAGAAGAAAGGTCAACAGTAAAGTCGGACACAGATTAATCAATAATGTAATTAACATTTTAGATTTCTTATGAAGATTGTTGGAAATTAAGAAATTAAAGGTTCTTACACCGCTTCTCTAATCTGGCCTTCATCCTTACATTGTAGCCTGCTCCTTTTTCCAACAAGAATTAATTGATGCTAGCCATTAGTAGCTTCTCTGCTCTTTCTAAACGCACCCAGTAAGTTCCTGCCTCAGGGCCTTTGCATCTGCTTTTATAGATGCCTGGAGCATTCCCTGAGTTCAAAGCTCTATGTAAATGGAGCGTATGTCACTTATAGCACTTATCTGGTAATTCTATGTAAAATAGTCATCCCACTTCTATGCCCATCTCATCTTTCTTCATTGCTTTGCCTGCTTTTTTCTTCGTATTCAATCCCCAAGCTATAGCATAGCTATTCATCTGTTTTTCTCTTCATTCTGAAGTGAAGGATCTAAGTGGGTAGGAACCTTTCTGCTTAGTTTATTGTTGTATCCCTAGAACCTAAAGCAATGCTTGACTTTGAGAAACCTTTCACTGAATATTTGTTGAAAATTGTTCACCTAATCATATTATTATTTTGGCCTGTTTCAGTCTTTATTTTCCCAGGATCAAATGTGATGCCTTGATGATTGTAACAAGAATGTTCATACTTACTAAGGTCTTACAGTGGAAGAAGCACTGATGAAGCACTTTACAAATGTCTCCATCCCTAGAAGACTGTGAAGCAAGCACTAGCATCCCCATTGTGTATGTGTGCTCAGTCATGTCCAAGTCTTTGCAACCCGATGAGCCAAAGCCTGCCAGGCTCCTCTGTTCATGGGATTTTTCAAGCAAAAATACTGGAGTGGGTTGCCATTCCTTTCACCAGGGGATCTTCCCAACCCAGGGACTGAACCCAGGTCTTCTGCATTGGCAGGTAGATTCTTTACCACTGAGCTACCTGGAAAGCCCTCCCCACTGTATTTATAAGGAAACAAAGCCAGAGAGAAATGGATTCACTTGCCCAAGATCACTGCAACTTGCACAAAACTAAATCAGGATCTCAGCCCAGTTCTGGCTGACTCTCACCATTTATTTAGGGAACTCTTGCAGCTGAATTGAATTCTATAAAAAACATAAACAAATTCAACAGCTTCCATGTTTCTTTGAAGCTCTATCCTATCTGACAGGGATATGCTCCCTTTTACTTCTTCCCTCAGGGCCTCTGGTAGTCGATGTAGCACATATGTGTAATTTAAAAGGAGCACCCTCTAGGGGGACCAATTCGAAAAAGCTGTCTTCATGGATCAGCCCAGACCTAAGAGCAGAAAATGCTTTTGTGCAAAGAGAAGTGTTTCTGTTTTCTTCAGGCTGGCCCAGTCTCTCTCTAAGAAACATGACTTGGTTGGTGGCACTTTAGATCTCAGCACCCACTTGCCTCTAGATTGATGCTCATTTACCCAGCATAAATGCACAGCTTCCCTCGTCTTCTGAATTTTTTTTCCCCTTGCTTACCCTGCAGTACCTACATTTACCTTTCTGTTTCTCCCTTGAATGCTCCAAGCATGGTCCATTCTAGGTCCTTTGCATTTGTGTTCCCTTTGTCTAAGAAGTCTCTATCCCCAGATATTCTGATAACTCATTTGGGCTCTATGAAAGTAACACTTTTCAAAGAAGTCTGTGACTACCTTATATTAAAATAACACACTTCTTATTTTTTGCATGATGCCACCACATTTTTTTCTTCATACCAATGTTGACTTGATACTAGGTATTAGGAATATATCTAATTTTATGGCGGAGGAGAAGATGGCATTCCCATATTGTTTTGTGTGAGGAGCCAGTTCTACCAGCTCATTTTTCTTTGTGAATTGAAGTTTTTACCTTATCTATACAGTTGTCTTTGAGGTAATTTTACCTTCAGTTACTGCAAATATATCATTTGTGTTGTAAGTTGGCCTAATTCTTTACTCATTTCCCTTGGACAGTTGAAATAAAGCAAATGATGTCTCTGTCATAAGGGCAATGTATTTGAATCTAAGATATGCATATATTATAGAATCAGTTCAGTTCAGTTCAGTCACTCAGTCATGTCCAACTCTTTGCAACCCCATGGGCTGCAACACACCAGGCTTCCCTGTCCCTCATCAACTCCCAGAGCTTGTTCAAACTCATGTCCATCAAGTCGGCGATGCCATCCAACCATCTCAGCCCCTGTCATCACCTTCTCCTCCCACCTTCAATCTTTCCCAACATCAGGGTCTTTTTCAATGAGTCAGTTCTTCCATCAGGTGGCCAAAACACTGAAGTTTCAGCTTTAGCATCAGTACTTCCAATGAATATTCAGGAATGATTTCTTTTAGGATTGACTGGTTTGATCTCCTTGCAGTCCAAGGGACCCTAAACAGTCTTTTCCAACACCACTGTTCAAAAGCATCAGTTCTTCAGTGCTCAGCCTTCTTTATAGTCCAACTCACACATCCATACACGACTACTGGAAAAACCATAGCTCTGACTCTACAGACCTTTGTTGGCAAAGTAATGTCTCTGCTTTTTAATATGCTGCCTAGGTTGGTCATAGATTTTCTAACAAGGAGCACGTGTCTTTTAATTTCATGGCTGCAGTCACTATCTGCAGTGATTTGGGAGCCCAAGAAAATAAAATCTGTCACTGTTTCCATTATTTTTCCGTCTATTTGCCATGAAGTGATGGGACCAGATGCCATGACCTTTGTTTTTTGAATGTTGAGCTTTAAGGCAGCTTTTTCACTCTCCTCTTTCACTTTCATCAAGAGGCTCTTTAGTCCTTCTTCACTTTCTGCCATAAGGGTGGTGTCATCTGCATATCTGAACTTATTGATATTTCTCCCAGTAATCTTGATTTGACCTTGTGCTTCATCCAACCTAGGGTTTCTCATGATGTACTCAGTTCAGTTCAGTTCAGATGCTCAGTCGTGTCTGACTCTTTGCGACCCCATGAATCACAGCACCCAAGGCCTCCCTGTCCATCACCAACTCCCGGAGTTCACCCAGACTCACGTCCATCGAGTCAGTGATGCCATCCAGCCATCTCATCCTCTGTCGTCCCCTTCTCCTCCTGCCCCCAATCCCTCCCAGCATCAGAGTCTTTTCTAGTGAGTCAACTCTTCGCATGAGGTAACCGAAGTACTGGAGTTTCAGCTTTAACATCTTCCCTCCAAAGAAATTCCAGGGCTGATCTCCTTCAGAATGGACTGGTTGGATCTCCTTGCAGTCCAAGGGACTCTCAAGAGTCTTCTCCAACACCACAGTTCAAAAGCATCAATTCTTTGGCTCTCAGCCTTCTTCACAGTCCAACTCTGTGCATACAAGTTAAATAAGCAGGGTGACAATATACAGCCTTGACATACTCCTTTCCCAATTTGGAACCAGTCTGTTGTTCCATGTCCAGTTCTAACTGTTGCTTCTTGACCTGCATAAAGATTTCTCAGGAGGCCGGTAAGGTGGTCTGGTATTCCCATCTCTTGAAGAATTTTCCGCAGTTTGTCATGATCCACACAGTCAAAGACTTTGGTATAGTCAGTGAAGCAGAAGTAGAAGCAAGATGAAACTCTCTTGCTTTTTCTATGATTCAGTGGATGCTGGCAATTTGGTCTCTAGTTCCTCTGCCTTTTGTAAATCCAACTTGAACATCTGGAAGATCTCTGTTTGCCTACTGTTGGAGCCTGGCTTGGAGAATTTTGAGCATTACTTTGCTAGTGTATGAGATTAATGCAATTGTATGATAGTTTGAACATTCTTTGGCATTGCCTTTCTTTGGGATTGGAATGAAAACTGACCTTTTCCAGTCCTTTGGTCACTGCTGAGTTTTCCAAATTTGCTGGCATATTGGATGCAGCACTTTCACAGCATCATCTTTTAGGATTTGAAATAGCATTTTCGAATATACTTAGTTAATTTTAATATCAACTCGTAAACACAAAATTTTAAATAAACTCATCAATGACTTTTGGATAACCCATTTTAATCTCTGCACACCTTTAAGAATATGAATTTTCAAAGTTTTAATAAGAATAAATGAGAAAACCAATGACTAGAACATAATAAGTGAACAATAAATGTGAGCCCTGACTTTGTTCCCCAAGACCCCCACACATAAACACACACACACATACATACACTGAGACCATGATATATACTTCCATTTCTCTATCACAGACTATTTTTCAGGAAAGGCTGGCTTTTTTGCCTCAATGATTACAAGTCTGTGGTTAAAGTAAATGAATAAAAGCAGATATGGTATAAATTAAGCTCATAGTTTTATTTCTTAGTATTTACCCTAAAGTTACCAGTTCTATAATTCTTAATCACTCAACTGCCAATATCTTTGATCCATTGCTTATAGGTTTTCCTATTGTGAGAACACATAAATAGGTCTTTCAGAATTTCATAAAACCCATTCTTTATTTCTCACGCAACAATGGAAGAAATTTAAATTTAGTTCAAAATTATTTAAGCAAAAGATAAAACACTTATGACAGTTTATTTGCTCCCTAGCATATATCTGTGTCCAGTGTACTTGAAAAGATAAAAACTCACATTTTCATAGTTTTTTCACTATAACAAGTGTGACGAGAATAATTTTTTCCTTTTAAATATAATGTAACATTTTCAATGATTTAAAATTATGAGGAAAATATGCAGAAGGAAGATTTGTGAAAATTTCTAGAAAAATATCAAGTATTCTTTAAGAGCTCAAAAATATTTTGCATCTGCTGATGAGCATTTAAATGATATTATTTCTCTTATGTTTCCTGCAATCAAAATCTCTTTGATTAACCAATTTTGAATAAATGTCAGTTAGTCAATACTTTGATGATCTTTTAATTATTTAGAACTAAAATGAGTTTATGACCTCTGGTGCATTCAGTATAGACTTTGTAATTTTCTGTAGTATATGCTATGATGCTAGTGCATTACAGACTACAAACATGAATTTTGAAGAGGTAACTTGGGGAGGGGGAAGATGAATGGGAAAAAAAGCATGGCTTATAGTAGAATATAATTATAGAATTTTCATTTACTTCATAGTTTGAAATTTATTCCTCTAAGTTCAGCTATCTTTGCACATAAACATTAATACTTCACTCTACTTTATTACCATGACTAGTAAAGCCGAAACTTACAAATTATGTCTTGGTAGACAAGAGTTAAAGCCTACTACAGCAAGTATTTACTGGAGCTGAGACAAATAATGGGATGAAAACAGAGGATCTTTGTCTCCACTGCAGATACAAATCAAACCAGGTGTTTCTTTTTGTTTCTTGACACAAAGATAAAGTAAAGCTGCTTTCATTTCAGACATCCAGTAAGTGAAATTCTTATTTTAATGTTTTAGAAATATACATGTATTATATAGTATATATTGAATAGATAGCATATGCAGTAGTCCCCCACCCACCGCCTGCTAATTGGTGGAGGATACATTCCAAGAGACCCGGTGGATGCCTGAAACTGTGGATAGTACTAAACTCTGATTTGCATTCACGTTTCCACTCACAAATTTAATGTGTGTGTTTTTTTTTTCCCCCATCTTAGCACTTCGCATGCACTGTGGCTGTAACGTCTGCAGTTTGAGGTGCAACCACACAACTAGCACAGATTTCTTTTTCTTTTACACAGTTTCACATACAGAAGATTTGTTCCTAACATAGACCTTTGCAACTCAGCATAGGATATTTTTCTTTCTCTATTAATAGAAAACTTTCATCTCTTCACTTCAAGGGAGCATTTTCTGACTTCTCTTTGGCACATCCAAACTGCCAGAATCACTACTCTTGCACTTTGGTGCCATTATTATGAAAACCTTAACATGAGCACTGAGATTCTGTGACAGTTGACATGATGAGTGACTAAGGTGGAATAAGCTAGACAACGGGATGGTTCATGTCTCAGAAAGAGGAGTATTCTTGCCTGAGCATCCCATGGGCAGATGGGATCCCATGGTGGGCTGTATAGTCCATAGGGTCACAAAGAGTTGGACATGACTAAAGCAACTGAGCATGCATGCACGCATGTATATTATATAATTATATATATATATATATATATATATATATATATATATATTAAACTTCTGTAATATAAGACACCCTAAAACAGAGTGGCTTAAATATGATAGATTTTTATTTTTATCTCACATAGTAGTTGCAGAGTTGGCAGGGTAGTTTAGTTCCCTGAGGTTTTCAGGGACACAGTCCCTCTGTCTTGTGGCTTCTTTATCATCATGGACATTGTCTTTAAATGCAAAGTGGAAGCTGACAGCCTTCAAATTCCTGTTCTACCCTATGGGAGGAAAAAGATAAGGTCCAGGGGAAAACACCATATCTTTAAGCAGATTAATTGAAAATTGTACACATTAGTTATGCATTCACATACCAAATGGCAATCACAAGCCTCACCTAGCTGCAAAGCTGACTGAAAAATGTCTGTAACACAGTGGTCATGTGGCAGTTGATGCCATATCAGCAGTCTCTATTTCCCCCTTTTCTTTTGGTGATACTCAAAAGATTCTATTGCCAGCACTTAACCAATCATAATCACAATAACCAGATATTTTATCATATATATATATGTTTCAGCTATTGAGGAATAGAAGTGTCCTTACTGCTCAACTCTTATAGATTTTACTTTCATAGATACTTTTGCACTGAAACAACAAATGCTTCTTATGAATGTACACACCTATACTTACCTTTTCAGTGAATAGTAACTGAGTGCTAAGTGGATCACCTGGCATCAGGTACTGAACTAGACCCTAGGGATAAAGGCCTGAATGTTAAGACATAGTCCCAGCTTTCATGAAATTGATACCAATGGGTGACATGAAATAATCAAGAAACAGAAAAATCTAGAATAACTAAAACCAACACCTACATGGCTGGGAAGCCCAGCTCTAGGCCAAAATCCTAAATGTGACCTTCTAAGCCCAACTATAGGCACTTTGAAAGACTTTACCCAGCAGGCTTCCTGGGGGACAGCTGCCCTCCCACATCAAGACGTGGTACAAAGTCACTGCACTGCAGTCTCTAGAGGGTGTTGCAATCAAGGGGACAGCTTCCCCTGGTGGCCATGTTCTTCCGTGTATCTATGTTCTAGCCCAGGAGCCTCCGTTCCAGAGCCTGCTCCATGAGGGATCATCAGCCACAGCCTTTCTCAGGTGTCTGTTGCAGTCGCCTTATCTGCTGGAGCTGAAGGGAGGAAGCGGGAGGCTTAAGGATACTGTTTTCCACTCTGACACACTAAGTTGGACATAACTTAGCAACTAAAACAGCTGTGAAAGCAACATTGTAGAGAGTGGCCAAGAAATGGCTCTCTGAGGAGATGACTTTTCGCTAAAATATGAACAGGAAGAAAATGAAACTGAGAAGATATAGAAGAAAAAATTCCAGGCTGAGGGAAGTAGAAAAGGCCTTTACCAGAACAATCTGGTGTGCTCTGAGCACTGCAGGCAGGGGGTGGGTCTGGAGCCTGCCTGGGAGCAGGCAACAGCAGGTTGGGGGTGAGTTGGAGAGTTGAGAGGTTACCAATTACAGGGCTTTGAAGGTCGTTGTTGAGAATTTGGTTTTATTCTAAGTGTAATGGGAAATCATCAGTTTGCAAAGGGAATCTATGACATGATATCTATTTTTTTACAAAATTATGCTGTCTTCTGCAAGTACATGGATTGAATAGAGACAAATTGGAAGTAGGGACATCAGTGAAATTAGTTAGGAAGAGGGAAAAAGCAGGTGCACATTTCAGTCAGAAAAAAGCCATGCACAAAGGCAAAAAGCTGATAAAATGCATGGGGACCTGAAGAAGATACAAATCCTGAAGAATGACTAAATTATTGGGTGCAAGTTGGTGGGCAGCTCATTAGAGAGACTGAGAAATTTGTGTGCATGCATCCAAACCTTCCCCAGGCCTTGATAAGAAGTCTGGACCAAGAACAGTGATGGCACATCAATATTTAAAAGAAAACTAAAGGTTTTTCTTTTATCTCTTAGACCTCAAATCAAATCTACCTCTTAGAAAGGGAGAGATGAAATAAGAATGTATGTGATGCTTGGGGCTAGTGCACTGGGATGACCAACAGGGATGGTATGGGGAGGGAAGTGGGAGGGGGGTTCAGGATTGGGAACACGTGTACACCTGTGGCAGATTCATGTTGATGTATGACAAAACCAATACAATATTTTAAAGTAATTAGCTTCCAATTAAAATGAATAAATTTAACCTAAAAAAATAAATAAAGAATGTACAGGCAAAGGATAGGTCATACTAATTCTGCAGCCATCCTCCAGGCAACTTCTTATGAATAGGACATTACTGTCCCTTGCCCAGAATACCTGAAGTACTCATGACCATAGACTGGCAAGTTTGTTCCACTGAGGGAACCACTTAATCTTGACTTATCTGGCAGGATATTCAATTCAGTTCAGTCGCTCAGTCATGTCTGACTTTTTGTGACCCCATGGACTGCAGCACACCAGGCCTCCCTGTTCATCATCAACTCCCGGAGTTTACTCAAACTCACGTCCATTGAGCCGGTGATACCATCCAACCATCTCATCCTCTGTCACCTACTTCTCTTCCCACCTTCAATCTTTCCCAGCATCAGAGTCTTTTCAAATGAGTCACTTCTTCGCATCAGGTGGCCAAAGTATTGGAGTTTCAGCTTCAGCATCAGTCCTTCCAATGAATATTCAGGACTGAATTCCTTTAGGATGGACTGGTTGGATCTCCTTGCTGTCCAAGGGACTCTTGAGTCCTCTCCAGCACCACAGTTCAAAAGCATCAATTCTTCAGTGCTCAGCTTTCTTTATAGTCGAACTCTCACATCCATACATGGCTACTGGAAAAACCATAGCCTTGACTAGACGGGCCTTTGCTGACAAAGTAATGTCTCTGCTTTTCAATATTCTGTCTAAGTTGGTCATAGCTTTTCTTCCAAGGAGCAAGCATCTTTTAATTTCATGGCTGCAGTCACCATCTGCAGTGATTTTGGAGCCCCTCAAAATAAAGTCTGTCACTGTTTCTACTGTTACCCCATTATCTGCCATGAAATGATGGGACCAAATGCCATGATCTTAGTTTTCTGAATGTTGAGCTTTAAGCCAACTTTTTCACTCTTCTCTTTCACTTTCATCAAGAGGCTCTTTAGTTCTTTACTTTCTGCCATAAGGGTGGTGTCATCTGCATATTTGAGGTTATTGATATTTCTCCTGGCAATCTTGATTCCAGCTTGTGTTTCTTCCAGTCCAGCATTTCTCATGATGTACACTGCATATAAGTTAAATAAGCAGGGTGACAATATACAGCCTTGATGTACTCCTTTCCTATTTGGAACCAGTTCATTGTTCCATGTCCAGTTCTAACTGTTGCTTCTTAACCTGCATACAGATTTCCCAGGAGGCAGGTCAGGTGATCTGGTATTCCCATCTCTTGAAGAATTTTCCACAATTTGTTGTGATCTTCCCTGGTGGCTCGGACGGTAAAGCAGGGACCCGGGTTCAATTCCTGGGTCGGGAAGGTCCCCTGGAGAAGGAAATGGCAATCCACTCCAGCACTCTTGCCTGTAAAATCCCATGAATGGAGGAGCCTGATAGGCTACAGTCCATGGAGTTGCAAAGAGTTGGGCACGACTGAGCAACTTCACTTTCACTTTCTTTCAAAAGGTCCAGTACATGCACTGCTGCACTCAGTGGCCCCAGCCCTGCAGCAGGCCACCACCGATCTACTCCTCAGCCAGAGACTCTTGGACACTTTCAGCAAGTCTGGACCAGTCTCTGTGGGGTCACTGCTCCTTTGTCTTGGGTCCTTGTGTGCACAAAGTTCTGTTTGTGCCCTCCCAGAGTCTGTTTCCCTGTCCTTTGTAAGTTCTGGCAGCTCTATAGTGGATTAATGGCAACCTCCTCCAAGAGGGCCTATGCCATACCCAGGTCTGTTGCAACCAGAGCCCCTGCCCCTGCAGCAGCCCACTGCTGACTCATACCCCCTCAGGAGACACCCAAACACAGTTCTGTCTCAGTCTCTGTGGGGTCTCTGGGTCGTGGTGCACACAAGGTATGTTTGAGCTCCCTGAGCATCCCTGGTGGGTATGGGGTTTGATTCTAAGCACAGTTTCGCCCTTCCTACCATCTTGCTGGGGCTTGCCCTTTGCCCTTGGACATGGGATGTCTCCTCAAAGTCGCTCTAGCAGGATATTAGAGGTTGGTATACCATGTACCAAGGGAATAATTCATGCAAACATGGGCTCGATAAAAGACAGAAATGGTATGGACCTAACAGAAGCAGAAGATATAAAGAGAGGGGGCAAGAATATACACAAGAACTGTACAAAAAAGATCTTCATGACCCAGATAATCGCGATGGTGTGATCACTCACCTCGAGCCAGACATCATGGAATGTGAAGTCAAGTGGGCCTTAGAAAGCATCACTGCGAACAAAGCTAGTGGAGGTGATGGAATTCCAGTGGAGCTATTTCAAATCCTGAAAGTTGATGCTGTGAAAGTGTTGCACTCAGTATGCCAGGAAATTTGGAAAACTCAGCACTGGCCACAGGACTGGAAAAGGTCAGTTTCCATTGCAATCCCAAAGAAAGGCAATGCCAAAGAATGCTCAAACTACCACACAATGGCACTCATCTCACACACTAGCAAAGTAATGCTCAAAATTCTCCAAGCCGGGCTTCAGCAATACATAAACCATGAACTCCCAGATGTTCAAGCTGGTTTAAGAAAAGGCAGAGGAACCAGAGACCAAATTGCCAACATCCGCTGGATCATCAAAAAACCAAGGAAGTTCCAGAAAAACATCTATTTCTGCTTTATTGACTATGCCAAAGCCTTTGACTGTGTGGATCACAATAAACTGTGGAAAATTCTGAAAGAGATGGGTATACCAGACCACCTGACCAGCCTCTTGAGGAATCTATATGCAGGTCAGGAAGAAACAGTTAGAACTGGACATGGAACAACAGACTGGTTCCAAATAGGAAAAGGAGTACATCAAGGCTGTATATTGTCACCCTGCTTATTTAATTTATATGCAGAGTACATCATGAGAAACGCTGGGCTGGAAGAAGCACAAGCTGGAATCCAGATTGCCAGGAGAAATATCAATAACCTCAAATATGCAGATGACACCACCCTTATGGCAGAAAGTGAAGAGGAACTAAAAAGCCTCTTAATGAAAGTGAAAGAGGAGAGTGAAAAAGTTGGCTTAAAGCTCAACATTCAGAAAACGAAGATCAAGGCATCTGGTCCCATCACTTCATGGGAAATAGATGGGGAAACAGTGGAAACAGTGTCAGACTTTATCTTTTTGGGCTCCAAAATCACTGCAGATGGTGACTGCAGCCATGAAATTAAAAGACACTTACTCCTTGGAAGAAAAGTTATGACAAACCTAGATAGCATATTGAAAAGCAGAGACATTACTTTGCCAAGAAAGGTCTGTCTAGTCAAGGCTATGGTTTTTCCAGTGGTCATGTGTGGATATGAGAGTCGGACTGTGAAGAAAGCTGAGTGCCAAAGAATTGATGCTTTTGAACTGTGATGTTGGAAAAGATTCTTGAGAGTCCCTTGGACTGCAAGGAGATCCAACCAGTCCATTCTGAAGGAGATCAGCCCTGGGATTTCTTTTGAAGGAATGATGCTGAAACTGAAATTCCAGTACTTTGGCCACCTCATGTGAAGAGTTGACTCATTGGAAAAGACTCTGATGCTGGGAGGGATTGGGGGCAGGAGGAGAAGGGGACGACAGAGAATGAGATGGCTGGATGACATCACTGACCCAATGGACGTGAGTCTGGGTGAACTCTGGGAGTTGGTGATGGACAGGGAGGCCTAGTGTGCTGCGATTCATGGGGTCGCAAAGAGTCGGACAAGACTGAGGGACTGAAGTGAGCTGAACTGATACCATGTACCTGACTGGCCTTAAACTGAGTCTGGCTTTCCTGAGTCAAACTTTGCCTCCTTCTGCCTGTGGAATTTCAGATTCATTTCTAATTCCTGCTTTGTTTGTGTAGGCCCTAAAGTAAGATCTCTGTCTTGATTTTCCAATTACATTTCCTTTGCCTGCTGAGACAGAAGTGTTGTATAGTCCAGGAAGCAAGGAAAGAGTCTGGCTGCTGACCTTCCTTTCAAAGGGCTATAGATTCTGGAGATGAATATCCTTGTTTTTGTCAAAAGACCTTCTTCAAAAACCACTGTGAAATAACAATGCTATCCCTTGTTGCCCATATCTACTCAACACTTGGATACTCTGATGACTTTGTACTCTTCAACCGATGATCAATCTCTACACAGCCCTAGATCCCTATAAGCATGCCCATCATTCTCTCTCCCAATGACCTAGCATTTTATTTATTTTTTACTTTTTTTCCCATGGAAAAAGCACTTTATTTTAAATATAGTAGCGTGTACATGTCAGTCCAAAACTCCCACTATGTCTCCCACCTTTACCTTCTGGTAACCATGAATTCATTCTCTAAGTCTATGAGCCTGTTTCTGTTTTGTAAGTAAGTTCATTGGTAGCATTTTTGTTTGATTTTGCATATAAATTATATCATATGATATCTGCCTTTGTTTGATTTACTTCACTTACCATCCATCCATGGATAGCCCATCTATGTTGTCACAGATGGCATTATTTCATTCCTTTTAATGGAGTACTGTTATATTGTATATATGTACCACATCTTCTCTTAGCATTTTCAACAGCCATACTTCTCAATCCATTTTATTAACCTGGTAGTTTTGGGGAATATAGTTCTAAAGTAGGTCCAATCTCTTTCCCTTTAACCAAGAACCCATTATATATCCTGGACATTTTATGACTCTCAGTTACCACAGACTTTGTTATTGCTGACTAGTTTATGTTTACATACTCTAAAATAATCAGCATTTCCATCTAACCATAGAAAAATTTCAAACAAATCCCAGTTAAGAGATATTTTTCAAACTACCAAAATCAGTACTCCTCAATACTGTCAAGGAGAAGGCAATGGCACCCCATTCCAGTACTGTTGCCTGGAAAATCCCACGGATTGAGGAGCCTGCTAGGCTGCAGTCCATGAGGTCGCTAAGAGTTGGACACAACTGAGCGACTTCACTTTCCCTTTTTACTTTCATGCATTGGAGAAGGAAATGGCAACGCTCTCCAGTGTTCCTGTCTGGAGAATCCCAGGGACAGTGGAGCCTGGTGGGCTGCCGACTATGGGGTCACACAGAGTCGAACACGACTGAAGCGACTTAGCAGCAGCAGCAGCATCAATACTGTCAAAATCATTAAAAATAAGGGGAAAAAAAAAATCTCAAAAGCTGGTTATAACCAAGAGAATCCTAAAGAGGACAAGATGTGTTGTGGTACCCCAGATGGAATTCTAAAACAAAAAAAGGACTTTAGGGAAAAACTGAGGAAATGTGAATAAAAAATGGGCTTTAGTTAAATAATAATTATCCATATTGGTCCATTGTGAGAAATGAACTGAACTTATGTAAAATGTTTATTAGAGGAAAACTAGATGTAGGGTACGTGAAAATTCTCTGTACTAGCTTTATACTAATTCTGTGATCTGAAACTGTTTTGAAGTTAAATTTTATTTTAAAATAAGCAATGTTAATAGTACAATGGCTATATGTTTTGCTTTATTCTAGAAAGTATGCTCCTTGCCATAACTTTTCAAACTTCTTTTATTATTTCTTTGGTTAAATTCAATTCCCTTGTTTCTTTTAAAGATACATAAAAATCTCCCCCTTTCTCCTGAGCACACTGATGAGGTTATTTAAGGTCAGGTTGTCTATAAATATTAGGACTGGCTTCATTTCAGGTTGAGAAGAGAAGCTTCATTTGGAGTTGAAAGGAGAACACTTAAAATCATTTTTAATTATTTATTCCTGCAGTTTCTGATTCTTTTTTTTGTATATTGATTTACATGAGCATAAGTGAACTTCTTGAATGCTTTATAAAGGTTTTATTATGCTTCCTTTCTCTGTCTTCAAAATGCATCTTCTCAATTGACCCATTTTCCATCATCTAAGCACCTGTAGAGAAAAGATAATATTCTCACCTTTGGCATTGATGATAATGGAGCATATGGCAGACTTAGGGAAAAAGGAAGCTCTACCACTTAGTAGCTTTCAACCTTGAACAAGCTCTGCTACTTAACTTCCTCCACTGCTAAAGCAGAAATAACACTAGTAATGAACCCATATATATGGTAAGGATTAAATGAGATAGTGTATTTAAAATGTTTAGAACCCACCACATGAATCCTCAATAAATGGTAACTATTGTTTTTAGGGCTGTGGTTTCCTATGAGCCCATATGTGACAGAGAAGTCAAGTTACCCATCATGAAGCAGTAAAACATAAAAGTCCAGTTCCTCCTAAGACTGGCAGAACACAATGAGAAAACACAGTAAAGGCTCTATATAGGTAAATATGGGAATTATGAGCAAAGTCAAGGAAGCAGATGGAAGGACAGAGCAGCCTGGCTTTTCCTACAGCTTTATAATGTCCCTGCAATGCATGATGACTATTACCAGGTTAGCTTACCTCTTATAAATAGGTCACCAAAGTGGTGGTTTTATTTTAAGAGAATTTCATTATTGTTGAGAACTACTCTGACCTCTGGGGGAGACAAAAAGAAGAAGGGAAGGAAATGCCATTACCTTTTGTTATTCTTTAGTCACTAAGTCATGTCCAACTCTTTCGCAACCTCATGGATTATAGCCCTCCAGGCGCCTCTATCCATGGGATCTCCCAGGCAACAATACTGGAGTGGGGTGCCATTTCATTCTCCAGGGTATCTTCCCAACCCAGAGATCAAACGCACATCTCCTGCATTGACACACACACACACACACACACACACACACACACACACACACACACAGTCTTTTTCATACTCTTTTTCCGTTATGGCTTATGACTGGATATTGAGTATAGTTCCCTGTGCTGTACACTAGGACCTACTAGTATTTATCTACTCTGTTAATATATGTAACAGCTTACATCTGCTAATCCCACTCTATTCTTCCCTCATCCTCCCTGATCTCTCCCCTTTATCATAACTGGAGTTATCTCTGGAGACCACTCATAAAAATAAGTAAATAAGTATTTGTTGAATAAATTTATCCTCACAAGGCAACCAGTAACTGTCTTTTTATTAACAGTGTGTGTATGACAGGCATTCTATATGTCTCATCTTTTTTATTATTTGCTACAATCCAATAAGATAAACTTGCATCACCTTCCTTTTAGAAACATAAAACAAGTGATCCTATAGCATGTCCAAAGTAACTCAGCTGGGAAAAATGATTGGATGCCAGGTCTCTCTAAGTCCAGATCAATATTGAAATTAATATTCCTTGTGCAGGCACTAGAGGCACAGTAGTGCATAAGATACAGCCCCTTCCCTCAAGGAGCTGAGAGTCCAGTGAGGAATGCAGATGGAATAGGTGAAGTGCAGGTGCTGTGGGATCACACAGGCAGAGGCTCTAACCTGGAGACAGATGTTTAGCATTCATGCCTCACATCAAAGCACATTTTCCCACTTGGTTCAGATACATGTGGTCCTTAACAGCAAAGACTGTATCTTATCCTTGAGTTATGCTGCAGAAGAGACAGTGGTTTAGCATACCTACTTTAGAGCACAGTAGGCTGAAGCTGAGCAGGTTTGGTGGCACTTAGGATAGTGTTTGTCACATAAATATGTTTGACTCCTCCCTCTTCACAGGGCTTCCCTGGTGCCCCGGATGGCAAGGAATCCTGCAATACAGGAGACCTGGGTGGACTCCCTAGGTTGGGAAGATCCCCTGGAGCAGGTAATGGCTATCCACTCCAGTATTCTGGTCTGGAGAATTCCATGGACAGAGGAACCTGGCAGGCTACAGTCCATGGGTTCACAAAGAGTTGGACATGACTGAGTGACTTTCACTTCTCTTCACAGTCATCACCATGCCTAACTACAATAGGCCCTCAATAAATGGTGTTAAGTCATTGGAGTGCTTGTGGAAACTCTGACTTTATTTTAGACAGCCCTGTAAATAAACTAAACTCAGACTCAATGGGGAAAAAAGCCAATTTGGCATAAAAAGAATAAATAAGTAAACCAATAAATAAACAAGTACTCTCTTCTGCCAGAGCAGCAAGTATGAAAATTTAGACAAGTGCCAGAAGCATATGCATGGCAGAGTTTTATCAAGAAGTCAGCCAGCCTTCTTTCACTTTCTATATCTGTACTTCTGTCCCTTCTGCTCCTTCACAACCATCTTACCTTCTCCTCAGTTTTTGGAATTATCCAGAAAATTCCCTGTCCATTGGGTAAAGATAGTGTGGGGTGGTAATTGTTGTTCTCCACTGAGTCAAATCATAGCCTTGAATACAAGCAAAAAGTTCCAGACGTGCTGGCCCATGATTTAGGTTTCAAGCTGGTTTTAGAAAAGGCAGAGGAACCAGAGATCAAATTTCCAACATCCACTGGATCATCAAAAAAGCAAGAGAGCTCCAGAAAAACATCTATTTCTGCTTTATTGACTATGCCAAAGCCTTTGACTGTGTGGATCACAATAAACTGTGGAAAATTCTGAAACAGATGGAAATACCAGACCACCTGACCTGCCTCTTGAGAAACCTATATGCAAGTCAGAAAGCAACAGTTAGAACTGGACATGGAACAACAGACTGGTTCCAAATAGGAAAAGGAGTACATCAAGGCTGTATATTGTCACCCTGCTTATTTAACTTCTTTGCAGAGTACATCATGAGAAACACTGGGCTGGAGAAGCACAAGCTGGAATCAAGATTGCCGGGAGAACTATCAATAACCTCAGATATGCAGGTGACACCACCCTTATGGCAGAAAGTGAAGAGGAACTGAAAAGCCTCTTGATGAAAGTGAAAGAGGCGAGTGAAATAGTTGGCTTAAAGCTCAACATTCAGAAAACGAAGATCAAGGCATTCGGTCCCATCACTTCATGGGAAATAGATGGGGAAACAGTGGAAACAGTGTCAGACTTTATCTTTTTGGGCTCCAAAATCACTGCAGATGGTGACTGCAGCCATGAAATTAAAAGACGCTTACTCCTTGGAAGGAAAGTTACGACCAACCTAGATAGCATATTCAAAAGCAGAGATATTACTTTGCCAAGAAAGGTCTGTCTAGTCGAGGCTATGGTTTTTCCAGTGGTCATGTATGGATGTGAGAGTTGAACTGTGAAGAAAGCTGAGTGCCAAAGAGTTAATGCTTTTGAACTGTGGTGTTGGAGAAGACTCCTGAGAGTCCCTTGGACTGCAAGGATATCCAACCAGTCCATCCTAAAGGAGATCAGCCCTGGGTGTTCATTGGAAGGACTGATGTTGAAGCTGAAACTCCAATACTTTGGCCACTTCATGCAAGGAGTTGACTCAATGGAAAAGACTCTGATGCTGAGAGGGATGGGGGCAGGAGGAAAAAGGGACAGCAGAGGACGAGATGGTTGGATGGTATCACCAACTCGATGGACATGAGTTTAAGTGAACTCCGGGAGTTGGTGATGGACAAGGAGGCTTGGCATGCTGCGATTCATGGGGTTGCAAAGAGTCAGACACAACTGAGCAACTGAACTGAACTTAATTGTCTCTTAACTTCTCAGAAGGACAGTTCCTTTTATTCTGACTAATTTTATTCTCCTAATATTCACTACAATAAAAAGGATCAAAAGAAGCAAAACAGAACATGGGATATATAATTGAGATAAGATTTATCTGGATTTTATACTTTCATTAGAATAGCAAGTGTCAGAAAACTCAAAAAAATTGCTTGCAAGATTAACCCTAAAGCTTGTTATTTTAATATCTTCCCAGTGAAGAAATGAGAAAGCATGTTAACACTGTCACTATGATAACAATCTAAAATTTTCAAATAAACCTAAAGATAATAATTATAGTAGAAATGAGGGAATTCCCTGATGTTCTAGTTGTTAGGACTGGGTTCATTTCCTGGTTGGGGAACTAAGATCTTACAAGCTATGTAGTGCTGCCAAAAAAAAAAAAAAATTATTTTTAAGGAAAAAATGTGCCTTCGTTTCTAGAATGACCCAAACTCTAATTTAATGTCTGAGACTCAGAACCAATGATAATGGATTCATTTAGCATGATTATATGGTGCAGTTCAATTCTTCAAATGGAATTTTGTTCTATTGTAATTTTGTTCCAGAGCACTATATCATTAAAGTGAAATATTAATGATATTTTTATTACAATTGTCAAGAAAATTATGGACAGGATTCCAAAAACATAAAAGCTTATAATTGTTTTAGAAACTTACATTTTTAAAAATGTGCTATTCAAAGACATTCAGCTTCTTAAGAAAATAATTATAATGACTCTCATTTATCATGGGTATTTATTATTCCAAAATTACGTAAATGCTAGGCTGAACCAAAGAGCAGCAGTGAAGTAATTTATATGAAAGATTAATTAGAACAGAATATTTCCCTTTAGAATAATTCTAAAGGAACTCAGTGTGTTGGTATTCATTTTAATTAGAATTTTTATTTCTTTTAAAAAAGTAATACCTTTTTCACAACTGTATCTGCCTTGAGAAAAAGATACTTTCAAATTACAGTTCTTTGGGGAATATTAAAGCAGTGTTTTTGACTTCCAAAATGACTATGTGCAACCTAAACCACGAAAATGTGTCTTGTTTTAAATTCCCATGGACAAAATTAGTTTGAGTCCTGAACCACTGTTTCCTGTGGAAAATACTAGCCCACTACTGGGAATAAGTTTTCCCCAAAAAACTTGCTGATATTATAGAGCAATTTTGACAACATTACTGCTAGTAGCAAAGAGTTTTGGTTGTTCTTTATTAATTTTTATGTCAGTATAAAGTTCAATAAACTCATCAATTTAGATTTTGAATAAAATTTTTTAAGAATACATTTCTATGAAAATAGATTAGGAAATAAAAAAATAGATTAAGGAAAGTTTGTAATAGATATTTCTTTTCTATCTTTATATTTCTTTCTAAAAAAAAAAAAAACAGATTAATGTAGTCTAGAGATTTAATAGGTAGGCGTTAATCAATGAAAAAGCAACTCTCCAGGAGAAAGAGTTGATGTAGAACCTCAAAGAAAAACATATACTTATTGATAAAGTCAAACTTTGTTAATTTAGATATCCTTGACTTATCCAGATTTATTTCATCTGATAGTACAAAGTTCATAATATACTTGGAATTGGTAAGGGAAAAAATTGAGTATCTTGGATGTCATAAAATTTTTTATTTAATTCCACATATTGCATTCAAAGGAGGATCATCTTAGGGCTTTAATTACAGTGTTCTTATTTTCAAACTCAGTTTAACTCATCTTGATTTTCATGTTATCCAGGCTATGGAGAATCCAGAGGACAATGAGTGTTGTCCAGGGTGGTAAAAAAGAGAGAGAATATAAAAATATATCCTAAACTAAAAAAAAAAATGCAATGCATGATCCAATTATTGTAAACATTGTCTGTTCATGAAAATGTCAAGTTTGGGTTGAATTGTGTAATGTGATACCAGAAAATTGTCAACAAAAAACACATTTAATAAGTCCATTGATTAACATGACATGATATCCTGAGATGGCTAAGTTGCCCTAATATTTGACCCTCCTGAAGTTAACACTTTAAACCCTAGACAAAAGATATTTCATAAAAAGTAGATGGAAGCATTGAAGAAGGCTATAAAACAAGCAGATTCTAGAGAGAATTTGAACTTGGAAGAATGGATCACAGGAAGTGAGCTGCCTATTGTTATGATATTTATTTTTTAAATTCCATTGGGAAGCATGCAGTCTTTCTGGTCTGAAGATTTAGACTACAGACTTTGAGGCAAGAAAAAAATCTTGGGAAATGAGGAGCTAATCCCAGGAAAGAGGGGTCTGGATGGATGGAGTTTCAAATTTTGTAATTATCTGACTGGCCAATGAGCTGTGCGTGCACAAGATAGTTTCAAAGCAGTCCAAAACTTTCTTTAAAAATGAACTGAGGGAGCAGAAGGTGAGATGTTTGGACAGAGTAACATGGAAACTTACATTCAGTCAGTTCAGTTCAATTCAGTCATTCAGTCATGTCCAACTCTTTGCGACCCCATGAATCACAGCACACCAGGCCTCCCTGTCCATCACCAACTCCTGGAGTTCACCCAGACTCACGTCCATCGAGTCAGTGATGCCATCCAGCCATCTCATCCTCTGTCATTCCCTTCTCCTCCTGCTCCCAATCCCTCCTAGCATCAGAGACTTTTCCAATGAATCAACTCTTCGCATAAAGTGACCAAAGTACTGGAGTTTCAGCTTCAGCATCATTGCTTCCAAAGAAATCCCAGGGCTGATCTCCTTCAGAATGGGCTGGTTGGATATCCTTGCAGTCCAGGGAACTCCCAAGAGTCTTCTCCAACACCACACTTCAAAAGCATCAATTCTTTGGCACTCAGCTTTCTTCGCAGTCCCACTCTCACATCCATACATGACCACTGGAAAAATCATAGCCTTGACTAGATGGACCTTTGTTGGCAAAGTAATGTCTCTGCTTTTCAATATGCTATCTAGGTTTGTCATAACTTTTCTTCCAAGGAGTAAGCGTCTTTTAATTTCATGGCTGCAGTCACCATCTGCAGTGATTTTGGAGCCCAAAAAGATAAAGTCTGACACTATTTCCACTGTTTCCCCATCTATTTCCCATGAAGTGATGGGACCGGATGCCATGATCTTCGTTTTCTGAATGTTGAGCTTTAAACCAACTTTTTCACTCTTCTCTTTCACTTTCATCAAGAGGCTTTTTAGTTCCTCTTCACTTTCTGCCATAAGGGTGGTATCTCTGCATATCTGAGGTTATTGATATTTCTCCCGGCAATCTTGATTCCAGCTTGTGTTTCTTCCACTCCAGCGTTTCTCATGACGTATTCTGCATATAAGTTACATAAGCAGGGTGACAATATACAACCTTGATATACTTCTTTTCCTATTAGGAACCAGTCTGTTATTCCATGTCCAGTTCTAATTGTTGTTTCCTGACCTTTGTACAAATTTCTCAAGAGACAGGTCAGGTGGTCTAGTATTCCCATCTCTTTCAGAATTTTCCACAGTTTATTGTGATCCACACAGTCAAAGGCTTTGGCATAGTCAATAAAGCAGAAATAGATGTTTTTCTGGAGCTCTCTTGCTTTTTCAATGATCCAGCAGATGTTGACAATTTGGACTCTGGTTCCTCTGCCTTTTCTTAAACCAGCTTGAATATCTGGAATTTCACGGTTCATGTATTGCTGAAGCCTGGCTTGGAGAATTTTGAGCATTATTTACTAGCGTGTGGGATGAATGCAATTGTTCAGTAGTTTGAGCATTCTTTGGCATTGCCTTTCTTTGGGATTGGAATGGAAACTGACCTTTTCCAGTCCTGTGGCCACTGCTGAGTTTTCCAAATTTGCTGGCATACTGAGTGCAACACTTTCACAGCATCAACTTTCAGGATTTGAAATAGCTCCACTGGAATTCCATCACCTCCACTAGCTTTGTTCGTAGTGATGCTTTCTAAGGCCCACTTAACTTCACATTCCAGGACGTCTGGCTTTAGGTGAGTGATCACACCATCGTGATTATCTGGGTCGTGAAGATCTTTTTTGTACTGTTCTGTGTATTCTTGCCACCTCGTCTTAATATCTTCTGCTTCTGTTAGGTCCATACCATTTCTGTCCTTTATTGAGCCCATCTTTGCATAAAATGTTCCCTTGGTATCTCTCATTTTCTTAAAGAAATCTCTAGTCTTTCCCATTCTGTTGTTTTCTTCTATTTCTTTACAATGATCACTGAGGAAATCTTTTTTATTTCTCCTTGCTATTCTTTGGAATTCTGCATTCAGATGCTTATATCTTTCCTTTTCTCCTTTGCTTTTTGCCTCTCTTCTTTTCACAGCTATTTGTAAGGCCTCCCCAGACAGTCATTTTGCTTTTTTGCATTTATTTTCCATGGGGATGGTCTTGATCCCTGTCTTATGTACATTGTCACAAACCTCCATCCATAGTTCATCAGGCACTCTATCTATCAGATCTAGGCCCTTAAATCTATTTCCCACTTCCACTGTATAATCATAAGGGATTTGATTTAGGTCGTACGTGAATAGTCTAGTGGTTTTTCCTACTTTCTTCAATTTAAGTCTGAATTTGGCAATGAGGAGCTCATGGTCTGAGCCACAGTCAGCTCCTGGTCTTGTTTTTGCTGACTGTATAGAGCTTCTCCCTCTTTGGCTGCAAAGAATATAATCAATCTGATTTCAGTGTTGACCATCTGGTGATGTCCATGTGTAGAGTCTTTGGAAGAGGGTGTTAGCTATGACCAGTGCATTTTCTTGGCAAAATTCTATTAGCCTTTGTCCTGCTTCATTCCGTATTCCAAGGCCAAATTTGCCTGTTACTCCAGGTGTTTTTTGACTTCCTACTTTTTCAGTCCCCTATAATGAAAGGACATCTTTTTGGGGTGTTAGTTCTAAAAAGTCCTGTAGGTCTTCATAGAACTGTTCAATTTCAGCTTCTTCAGCGTTACTGGTTGGGGCATAGACTTGGATTACTGTGATATTGAATGGTTTGCCTTGGAAACGAACAGAGATCATTCTGTCATTTTTGAGATTGCATCCAAGTACTACATTTCGGAGTCTTCTGTTGACCATGATGGCTACTTCATTTCTTCTGAGGGATTCCTGCCCGCAGTAGTAGATATAATGGTCATCTGAGTTAAAGGCACCCATTCCAGTCCATTTTAGTTCGCTGATTCCTAGTGTCGATGTTCACTCTTGCCATCTCTTGTTTGACCACTTCCAATTTGCCTTGATTCATGGACCTGACATTCCAGGTTCCTATGCAATATTGCTCTTTACAGCATCGGACCTTGCTTCTATTACCAGTCACATCCACAACTGGGTATTGTTTTTGCTTTGGCTCCATCCCTTCATTCTTTCTGGAGTTATTTCTCCACTGAACTCCAGTAGCATATTGGGCACCTACTGACCTGGGGAGTTCCTTTTTAAGTATCCTATCATTTTGCCTTTTCGTACTGTTCATGGGGTTCTCAAGGCAAGAATACTGAAGTGGCTTGCCATTCCCTTCTCCAGTGGACCACATTCTGTCAGGCCTCTCCACCATGACCTGCCCATCTTGGGTTGCCCCGCAGGCATGGCTTAGTTTCATTGAGTTAGACAAGGCTGTGGTCCTAGTGTGATTAGATTGACTAGTTTTCTGTGAGTATGGTTTCAGTGTGTCTGCCCTCTGAGGACCTCTTGCAACACCTATCATCTTACTTGGGTTTCTCTTAACTTGGGCGTGGGGTATCTCTTCATGGCTGCTCCAGCAAAGCACAGCTGCTGCTCCTTACCTTGGACAAGGGGCATCTCCTCACCACCACCCCTCCTGACCTTGAACGTGGAATACCTCCTCTAGGCTTCCTGCACTGGTGCAGCCACTGCCCATTGGACGTGGGGTTGCTCCTCCTGACCACCGCCCCTGGCCTCGGGCATGGGGTAGCTCCTCTCAGCCATTCCTGTGCCGTCACCGCCTGGCACTCTTGGCCACTGCCCCTGACCTCAGACGTGGGGCAACTCCTCTTGGCCACCACCCCTCGGGCTTGGGGTCCTCCTGGCCTCTGCCCCTGACCTTGGACGTGGGGTAGCTCCTCTCGGCTGTGCTAACTGCACCTTTCGCAGCCACCCGCGCTCAGTGCGCCGGTCACAGCCGCCCTCGCTCAGTGCACTGGTAGCAGCTGCCAGATAGCCAATGGAAATTTGTATGTATGGCTCAGGGAACTCAAACAGAGGCTCTGTATCAACTTAGAGGGGTGGGATGGGAAGGAAGATGGGACGGAGGTTCAAAAGGGAAGGAATATATGTATACTTATGGCTGATTCATGTTGAGGTTTGACAGAAAACAACAAAATTCTATAAAGCAGCTATCCTTCAATAAAAAAAATTTTTTAACGAACTGAAATTTTAGCTGTAATCTACAAAATCAAGTTTTCATCCTAATAAACACCCACAAAGATGAAATCCTTAAAACTCTGTGGAAGAATAAGTTAAAAAATTAAGTCTCCATAATATGGCAGTCACATTGTCTAAGTTTGTATGTGCATCAGTTGCTCAGTTGTTTCTGACTCTTTGTGACCCTGTGAAGTAATAGCCCACCAGGCTCCTCTGTCCATGAGATTTCCCAGGCAAGAATACTGGAATGGGTTGCCATTTCCTTCTCCAGGGGATTTTTCCCAACCAAGGAATTCAACCCACGTCTTCTGTGTCTCCTGCCTCGAAGGTAGATTTTTTTACCTGCTAAGACATCAGGGAAGCCCCCAATTTATTTGAAATCAGATGATCTGGAAAAATATTATCCATTTTCAAAGGGGAAGACAATACCAACCCTGAGGTGACTCAAGTTATAGAATTTTTAAAAATTATTATTGGAGTATAGTTGATTTACAAAGTTGTGTTAGTTTCATTAGTTCCAGGCGTACAGAAAAGTGAAGGTTATGCATATACATTTTTATCCACTCTTTGTTAGATTATTTTCTTTTGTGGAATGTTATAGAATGTTGAGTAGAGATCCCTGCAGGATTTTAGAATCATGAAGTAAGGTATATTAAGGAGCTCCTATAACTGTGTTCAGTGAGATAAAAGAAAATATGCTTGTAATGATGAAATCTCTGAGGAGAAATAGAAATCATATTAAAAATGCAAATTCTAGAACTGAAAGGCTATATCTCAAATAAAATATTAACTGAAGGGAATATATAGAATAAAGACAGCAGAGAAGAGTTAGTGACTATGAAGCCAGATCAAAAGAAAATATTCACCTGAAGAATACAACAGGAAACATTAAAAAAGGAAAATTTTGTTCAGTTGCTCAATGGTGTCCAACTTTTGCGACCCCATAGACTGCAACATGCCAGGCTTACCTGTCCTTCACCATCTCCCGGAGCTTATTCAAGCTCATGTCTATTGAGTCAGTGATGCCATCCAAGCATCTCATCCTCTGTCATCCCCTTCTCCTCCTACCTTCAGTCTTGCCCAGCATCAGGGGCTTTTCCAATGAGTCAGTTCTTTGCATCAGGTGGCCAAAGTATTGGAGCTTTAGCTTCAACTTCAGTTCTTCCAATGAATTTTCAGGATTGATTTCCTTTAGGATTGACTGGTTTGATCTCCTTGCAGTCCAAGGGACTCTCAAGAGTCTTCTCCAACACCACAGCACAAAAGCATCAATTTTTCGGCATTCAGCCTTCTTTATGGTCCAATTCTCTCATCCATAAATGACTACTGGAAAAGCCATAGTTTTGACTAGATGGACCTTTGTCAGTAAAGTAATGTCTCTTTAATATGCTGTCTAGGTTGTTCATAGCTTTTCTTCCAAAGAGCAAGCATTTTTTAATTTCATGCCTAGAGTCACCGTTCGCAGTGATTTTGGAGCCTAAGAAAATAAAATCTGTCATTGTTTCCATTGTTTCTCCATCTATTTGCCATGAGGTGATGGGACCGGATGCCCATCAGGTGGGTATGCCCATGATCTTCATTTTTTTGAATGTTGAGTTTTAAGCCAGCTTTTTCACTCTCCTCTTTCACCCTCATCAAGAGACTCTTTAGTTCCTCTTCACTTTCTCCAAGAAGGGTGGTGTCATCTGCATATCTAAGGTTATTGGTATTTCTCCTGGCAATCTTGATTCCAGCTTGTGCTGCATCCAGTTCGCTATTTCACATGATGTACTCTGCATAATTTAAATAAATCATGGCAGATTTTTAAAGTTAAAGAATCATGGCAGAAATAAAAGAATGTGACAAAACAAATATTTAAAGGTAGAGTAAGTAAAATTTTTGAATCTTGGAGAAAAATCATAAACTTACACATTAAGAAATTCAACAAATCACAAGCAGGAAAAATACAAAGAAAATCATGACCAAGTATGCTGATAACTAAGGATAAACAGAATATCTTGAAAATAACTAGAAGAAAGTAACACTCTGCATGCAGAGAAGCAACTATGAAAAATTACTAGATTCTTTTGAAAAACTGTGGAGGCCAGAAGAAAATGAAATAAATATCTTTAATGTGATAAATTTGGGGGAAGGCAATCAAAAATTATTTACCATGAAATAATGTTCTTCAAGAATTGATAGCAGAGGCATTTTCATATGAAAGAAAGAAAAAAATGTCACCAGAAGATTTATACTGTAGAAAATACAGATTTCAAGCTAAAAGAAAATGATTCCAGATGGAAATTTGGATTGTCAGCAAGAGGTAAAGAACAGCAAAAGTGTTAAATGTCTACAAAATGTAAAAGGACATTTTTTTTTATGTCTTTAACCATAACGTAAACAAGGATGGAAGAAAATGGACTCTCAAAACTGCATCAGCAGATGAATGGATAAGAAAGCTGTGGTACATATACACAATGGAGTATTACTCAGCCGTTAAAAAGAATTCATTTGAATCAGTTCTGATGAGATGGATGAAACTGGAGCCGATTATACAGAGTGAAGTAAGCCAGAAAGAAAAACACCGATACAGTATACTAACACATATATATGGAATTTAGAAAGATGGCAATGACGACCCTGTATGCAAGACAGGAAAAAAGACACAGCTGTGTATAACGGACTTTTGGACTCAGAGGGAGAGGGAGAGGGTGGGATGATTTTGGAGAATGGCATTCTATCATGTATACTATCACGTAAGAATTGATTCGCCAGTCTATGTCTGACGCAGGATACAGCAGGCTTGGGGTTGGTGCATGGGGATCACCCACAGAGATGTTATGGGGAGGGAGGTAGGAGGGGGGTTCATGTTTGGGAACACATGTAAGAATTAAAGTTTTTAAAATTAAAAAAAAAAAAGTGAGTTGAAAGAGTTTGTTATATCCAAAGCCAAAATGATTGGAAATATAAATAGATTCTGAATGGATGGTAGATTGTTATGTAAATCATGGATGAAGATAATATTAATAAAGATGCAGATAAGACTGCAAAAAAAAAAGAAAAAAAAAAAACTGCAAGTGTTCTATACTTTTTCCAGACTTGTTACAATATTAGTTTTCTGTAGATTGAGAAAACTTTGCCTATTGCAATACTTTGTTGTTGTTGTTGTTCAGTCACTACATTGCATCCAACTCTTTGCAACCCCATGGACTATAGCATGCCAAGCTCCTCTGTCTTCCAGTATCTCCTGGGGTTTATTCAAATTTATGTCCATTGAGTCAATAATGCCATCCAACCATCTCATCCTCTGGCAGCCCATTCTCCTTTTACCTGCATTCTTCCCCAGCATCAGGGTCTTTTCCAGTGAGTGAACAATACTTAAAGCAACCACTAAAACAATAACCTAACAAGTTGTAGCTAAGCAAGGCAATGTAGTTCAAAAAATAATGGATAACAAATAGGAAACAAAGGCTCATATGGACTTAAAGTAGACTGACCTAAATCAAATCATAATAATTGCATTAAACAATTATGGAATAAGCACCTCAATTAAAAAGCAGAAATTGTTGGAGTAGATCAAATTAGATAGAGCCAAGTAACTGCTGTTAATAAGAGATGCACTTTAAATATAAATACAGATAAAATGAAATTTAATCATTGGCAAAAGATACACCCTGAAAATGATAAATATAAGATAGTTATTTTGGCTGAAAAGATATAAGGCAGTATAAGCTTCAAGATAAAAGAGTATTATCAGAGGGGGAAAAAGGCCTCATCATAATAAAATGGTCATTTCATCAAGGAGGTAGCCATTATAAATAAGATAGTACTTAATAATGAAGCTTCAAAATGTACAAAAATAAAATTAACAGAATGAAAATGAGAAATAAATTATTCAACACTGTTGGAGATTTGAACAACCCTCTCTCAACAACTGATAAAATAACAAACACACAATCAGTAAACACATAGAGGATTTGAATTAGACCATTAACCAGGTTGACCTACTTGTTATATTTAAATACTGTACATACCTTAGAATTGCAGAATATAGAATATACCTTCTTTTCAAATACACATGGTTCAAATGTTGAGATAGAAACATGTTGGATCATTAAAGGGAGTCTCAATAAATACAAAACAATTGAATTTGTAGAGTATGCTTTTTTGACCACAGTGGAATTAAATGCAAAATAAATAATAAAATTTAGAATTACTTCAAATATATTTAAACTGAAAAATTCTGCTTTGGGGGTTGGACCCCAGTTTCAGAGTTTTCTTAAAGCTCCTCACATGATCCTAATTGGCCAGGGAGCTAGTGATGGCATAGGAACTTGAATGGATGAGGGAAAGAAGGATGGCTTTCACTCTTCATGTGAGTGAAGTTGACAGTGATGTAAGTAAGTAAACTAATTCTCTCTATTCCTAATGATCTCCTCATCCAAGCTTTATGTACATATAAGCTGTAAAGCAAAATTATCACGAGAACTTTCTTGGTGGTTTAGTGCCTAAGACTCTGTACTCCCAATGCAGGGGGCCCAGATTGATCCCCGATCGGGGAACTAGATCCCACATGCTGCAACTAAGAGTTCACATGCTGAAACTGAAGATCTTGCACACCACAACTAAGGTCTGGTGCAGCCAAATAGATAAATACCTTTTTAAAAATAAAGCAAAATCATCATAGATATCCATGCTCCTTCCTAAAAGTTTCCATTTTTAAATAAGGGAAAATCCAACATGTATGTCATTTGTCGTGAATAAATGTTTCATAAATATTTTCCCTCCCAATCCTCTTATTTCGTTAATAGTTATTTGATAATATTACATTTTTTTTTACTAATTTTTAATTAAAAAGTAAAAACAACAATAACACTTATCCTGTTAGGTTAAAGAAAATATATGAAATTCATTTCAATTAGTTCTCACTTCCTTAGTGTAAATGAATGTCTGTATTAAAAATCTTGATTTTAATAGGAAGTGTCCTAAAATAAAAAGATAAATGTATTTTAAAAAGAGCCTCCCCCCTCCCCAATCTTACTAGTAGACTAATTAGAGAGAACAGAGAGACTTCCCTTGGTGGCTTAATGAATACATCACCATGATGGGGAAGCATACAAGGCAAGGAACTGTAGATGATCTCTAAGAACTACAGGTGGCCTCTAGTTGTTGGGCAAGGAGAAAAAAAGAAAACAATGAAAGTTCTCAGTCCAACATCAGCAAACAATTGATTAATACCAGTAGCCATGGCAGTTTGGAAGAGGGCCCTGAACTTCTGGTAGGAAAACAACCCTATTCAACACCAAGAATGCAACTTCGTGAGAAGCTAAGGATCCAAGTAAGCTATATTCAGTCTCCTGATCCACAGAAACAATGAGGAAGTAAATGCAATGCAAAAAAAAAAAACACTTCCAAATAATTCGCTGGTCAAAGTAATCAAAAGGAAAATTATAAAATGTTTTGAATGTAAGGATAACAACAGAAATGCATGAGAGATGCAGCTGAAACAGTGATTAGAGAAATTCATAACTAACAATAGAAAAAATTTAAAAATTGCCTATTTAAGAAGACCTGGAAAATTGACAGACTCCTACCTAGAGTAATCAAGGAAAAAGAAGGAAAGTATATTTCTATATATAAAGAATGAAACAAGGACCAACACTGCAGATTCTACAGAAATTAAAAGAGAAATAAGAATAATATAAACACCTTTATGCCAACAAATTAAACAAATTAGATCAAACAGGCAATTATCTAAATAATAAAAATTATTCAAAGTGACAAAATATGAAACAAAATCTGATATCTATTTATATGTATCCCTATATCTATTAAAAAGATTGAATTTTTATCAAAAATTCTCCTACAAAGAAAATTTCAGTCTTAGGTGCTTAAATGTTAAATTCTACCAAACATTTAAGAAAGAAATATCAATTTTACACAGACACTACCAAGCAATAGAAAAAGTTATACTTTTCAGCAAAGACATTATGAAAATGAAAGTTCTTTCCTTAACCAATATCCCTTCATGAATAGATGCACAAGCACTTAGTAAAATGGTAGCAGTTGAATGTAGCAACATATGAAAGGAGACTATATCATCACCAAGTATAGTTTAGTCCAAGAAAATAAATTTAACATTCACCAATTTAATTCACCTTGTTAATATATTAAGAGAAAAAAAGACATGATTTTCTCAATAAGGCAGAAAAAATCATGCATCCATGATAAAGATTATTAGTGATTAAAGAGTGAATGTTTTCTTCTTAAGTTTGGTTGTTGTTCATTTGTCCAACTGTGTCCGACTCTCTGCGGCCTATGGACTGCAGCACGCCAGGTTTCCCTGTCCTTCACTATCTCCCGGAGTTGGCTCGAGTCAGTAATACCATCCAACCATCTCGTCCTCTGTCCTCCCCCTCTCCTCCTTCCCTGGATCTTGCCCAGCATCAGGGTATTTTCCAGTGAGTTAGCTCTTCTCATCAGGTGGCAAAAGTATGGAGCTTCAGCTTCAGCATCAGTCCTTCTAATGAATATTCAGGATTGATTTCCTTTAGGATTGACTGGTTTGATCTCCTTGCTATGCAAGGGATTCTCAAGAGTCTTCTCCAGCACAACAATTTGAAAGCATCAGTTCATCAGCACTCAGCCTTCTTTATGGTCCATCTCTCACATCCACACGTGACTACTGGAAAAACCATAGCTTTGAATATACAGACCTTTGCTGGCAATGCAAAAATGCCTGCTCTCATCACTTAAATTTGACATCATACTGGAAATCCTAATAATTGCAATATGGTGATAAAATTAAAGTCATAAATATTAGAAAGATATTTAATGGCACCATATTTAGTTTGACATAGAAACAGAACCATATGGTATGTATTCTTGGTGTAAGGCTTGTATGATAATGTTTTGATATTCCTTCATGTTGATATATGTATCAGTTATTTGTTCTTTTTTATTATTGATAGGTATTCCATCAAATGAATACCTACCATTTGTTTATCATTATCCTATTAATGGATAGCATTGGCTATTTCTAGATATTTAACTATTGTGAATAAGATTGTTGTAATTGTTGGACATATCTTTTTATGAACTTATTTTTTATTTCATTTTTTGTCACAGGACCTCTTGGATTATAGGTTAAATATGTTAGTTTTTTTAAACAACTCTATTTATTTATTTTTGGCTATGATGGGTCTTCACTGTTGCATGGACCTTTTCTCTGCTTGAGGCAAGCAGGGGCTACTCTTCGTTGCAGTGTGCCGGCTTCTTCTTGTGGAGCACGGGCTTCAGGGCACTTGGGCTTCAGTAGTTGCTGAGTGTGGACTCTAGTCACAGGTCCTGTGCTCTGGAGCATAGTCTCAATAGCTGCGGCACATGAGCTTAGCTGCTCCATGGAATGTGCAGTTTTCCCCCACCAGAAATCAAACGCATGTCTCCTGTATTGGGAGGAGGATTCTTTACCACTGAACCACCAGGGAAGTCCCTATGTTTAGTTTTATATGAAATATTTCCCCAAAATTTGTGGTAGCATTTTACAGCAAAAGTGTGTGAGATTTCGATCTGCTCCAAAGTCTCACCAATCTTTGGAGTTGTCACACCTTTTAATTTGTTGCCATTCTTGTGGACATGTAAGAGTACCTCACTGTAGTTTTATTTTTCTTCAATGAATTATGTAGAGCACTTTTTCATGAGTTTCTCGACCATTTGTTTATCTTCTTTGGTTAAGTCCCCAGCAGACTTTTCTGTAAAATTAATAAACTGATTGTATAATACAAAGGCCTAAAATGTCCAAAGCAATCTTAAAACATAAATAAGATATTATAATGTAGTGTAACATACTTAATGATAAATGTAACTAATTTATTGTGGAGAACAATTAGAAAATTTGCTTCTGGGTAGGTGAAGCTAGAGAATGAATAGGAAAGGACATGAGGAAACTTTCAAGGAAATGGGAATATTCTAGAATTTAATAGGTGTTTGAGTTACATTGGAACATACATTAGTGAAAACTTAGCAAATGTACTCAGATTTGTGAATTCTGTTGTAGATAAATTTTATCATAAAAGAAAAATAAACTATGCAGTAGATAATGATATATACACTAAAGTATTTGATGGAGAGTGTACTGATGTCTGCAGTTTACTTTGAAGTGAATCAAATATAAGATGCCTTAATGGTTTGGTGGAAGGAGGAATAGATGGAACAGTACATGCTTTAGCTGCTGTCATAGCATTAATAATAAAATTTATGTGTTGTGTATAGGGCTAGGTACTGAATTCCTACAAAAGTCTTTCAACATTGCTATAGATTTCAAACTTCATAATAAGCTTTTGGGAAACAAAGAAGACCAGAAGTGGAATAATACATTTTTGAAATATTTCAAATAAAAATAGAAATAAAATTAATTTTGGCACTTAAAAAGCAGCCATTTTACATCTCTGAAATTTCAGTTTGTAGAATAACTTCTTTTCCTTTATTTCTGAATAAGTAAAGCTATTCTTTATTAAATAATCTTTCCAAGGAAATATTTATCTTCTCCTCATTGAAATAGTTTCATAACTAGATTAATTCCAAAATGACTTTCAGTACAGAATGGCATATGTATGTTGTCCTATACTGTTCTTATTAAAACATTTAAAAATATGTAAAGATACTTTATATGTCTATAGAATCTTTACTGGTGTTCCATTTTTAAAACTGATAATAGTTATTTTTGCCTACTCTTTTTTTTTCTTTCTGAATCTTGCTTGATTTTAGCAATTTGTTAATCTTTTCAAAGAATTGAATATTAGCTTTTTTGTACTCTCTAATGTGCACTAGCTTTTTATTTCATCAATTTATTCCTTTATTATTTTCTTCTGTTTTTGAGGGAAGGTAGTTATCTTTTCTTATTGTTATTTTTCCTCACTTCTTAGGATGGATACTTAATTTATTTCAGACCTTTCTTTTTTCTCTTGTATCTGCGTTTAGGTCTATAAGTTCCTTTAAGCTGTATCTCGCTTGTTCTGATGTAAAATTTTCATTTAATTCAGTTCAAAGTATTCCACTGATACCCTCTTTGCCTGGTAGATTTCTTAAAATTATATTGTCTGATTTTCAAAATCTTCCACTGTAGTCAGAGCACACACTTCATTTAATTTTAGGACTTCAAAAATTCTTGAGACTTACACTTTATTGCTCAGCCTTTTTAAAAAATGGATATTTATTTCAGCAAAGTCAAAAGTTAAATACTATTTTAATTCCTATGCCACACAATATGGACTTCCCTGATGACTGAAATGGTAAAGAATCTGCCTCTGATGCAGGAGACCCCAGTTTAGTCCCTGGGTTGGGAAGATCCACTGGAGGAGGGCATGGCAACCTACTCCAGAATCCTTGCCTGGAGAATCCCATGGACATAGAATCCTGGCAGGCCTCAGTCCATGGGGTTGCAATGAGTCAGACCCAACTGAAGCAACGTAGCACACACTAACACCACACAACATAAAGATCTTAGAATATTTTAAAGACGATCAATTCCCTGTATACTTACATAGTATTTAATGTTTTTATCCTATGTGAAAGTGTTAGTTGCTCAGTCATGTCCAATTCTTGTGACCTCATAGACTGTAGCCTGCCAGGCTCTTCTGCCCATGAAATTCTCCAAGCTAAAAGGGATCTTTCCAATCCAGGAATCATGCTTGAGTCTCCCACATTGTAGGCAGATTCTTTACCATCTGAGCCACCAGGGTAGCCCCTAAATACTAAAGATTATTTCATGTTTATATTAGCATTGTAGATTAAGGTTAGTTACATATTAACCTTTTATTTTGTCACCATTTATTTCATTTCTGGTTGTCATTTTGGGCTTTTATTTCTTCTTTGTGGAGTTACATGCTTTTTTAAAAAATTAAAACAAGGGATTGGTAGGGAAGTCTTTCTGTTTTATTCACCTGAAGGTATAATATCTGCCATGCTTTTGGCAAGCAAACATTCCACACACAGAACACAAGAAATGCTAGCCATAAGTGATAAGATTTATAAAGTTGATTTGGTTATAATCAGAAGTATTATCAAAAGTTTATCAAAAGACCCCACTGAATAAAAACATAAAACAATAGAATGTGTGAGAAAACATTCACAATACATATGACCAACAGTAAACTAATATCCAAAGTATATTTTTAGGTGCCTGCGTTTACCTCTGGACTTTCTATTTTATTCCACTTATCTATATTTCTGTTTTTGTGCTAGTACCATACTGTCTGGATTACTGTAACTTTGTAGTATAGTCTGAAGTCAGAGAGCCTGATTCCTCTATCTGTTTTCTTTCGATCTAAGAACATGGGATATTTATCCATCTGTTTGTGCAATTTTGATTTATTTCATTAGTATCTTATAGTTTCCCAAGTACAGGTCTTTTGCCTCCTTAGGTAGATTTATTCCTAGAACTTTTATTCTTTTTGTTGCAATCATAAATGAAATTGTTTCCTTAACTTCTCTTTCTGATCTTTCATTGTTTGTGTATAGAAATGTTAGAGATTTATGTATATTAATTTCATAGCCTGCAACTTTATCAAATTAATTGATGAGCTCTAATAGTTTTCTGATAAAGGTGGTGTCATCTGCATATCAGAGGTTATTGATATTTCTCCCAGCAATCTTGATTCCAGCTTGTGTTTCTTCCAGTCCAGCATTTCTCATGATGTACTCTGCATATTAGTTAACTAAGCAGGGTGACAATATACAGCCTTGATGCACTTCTTTTCCTATTTGGAACCAGTCTGTTGTTCCATGTCCAGTTCTAACTGTTGCTTCCTGACGTGCATACAGATTTCTCAAGAGGCCGGTCAGGTGGTCTGGTATTTCCATCTCTTTCAGAATTTTCCACAGTTTACTGTGATCCACACAGTCAAAGGCTTTGGCATAGTCAATAAAGCAGAAACAGATGTTTTTCTGGAATTCTCTTGCTTTTTTGATGATCCAGCGGATATTGGCAATTGATCTCTGGTTCCTCTGCCTTTTCTAAAAGCCTCTTGATGAAAGTGAAAGTGGGGAGTGAAAAAGTTGGCTCAAAGCTCAACATTCAGAAAACGAATATCATGGCATCCAGTCCCATCACTTCATGGGAAATAGATGGGAAACAGTGGAAACAGTGCCAGACCTTATTTTGGGGGGCTCCAAAATCACTGCAGATGGTGACTGCAGCCATGAAATTAAAAGACACTTACTCCTTGGAAGAAAAGTTATGACCAACCTAGATAGCATATTGAAAAGCAGAGACATTACTTTGCCGACTAAGGACCGTCTAGTCAAGGCTATGGTTTTTCCAGTGCTCATGTATGGCTGTGAGAGTTGGACTGTGAAGAAGGCTGAGCACTGAAGAATTGATGCTTTTGAAGTGTGGTGTTGGAGAAGACTCTTGAGAGTCCCTTGGACTGCAAGGAGATTTAACCAGTCCATTCTGAAGATCAGCCCTAGGATTTCTTTGGAAGGAATGATGCTAAAGCTGAAACTCCAGTACTTTGGTCACCTCATTGGAAGAGTTGACTCATTGGAAAAGACTCTGATGCTGGGAGGGATTGGGGGCAGGAGGAGAAGGGGACGACTGAGGATGAGATGGCTGGATGGCATCACTGACTCAATGGACGTGAGTCTGAGTGAACTCCAGGAGTTGGTGATGGACAGGGAGGCCTGGCGTGCTGCAGTTCATGGGGTTGCAAAGAGTCGAACACGACTGAGCGACTGAACTGCACTGAATAGTTTTCTGATAGCACCTTTAGTTTCTACATATAGCATCACATCATCTGCAAACGTAGAAAAATGCCAGCAAATCAGGAAGACAGAGACTTCCAGAAGACACAAGAGCACTTTCCAAGAGAAAAGTAAACACAGGAAACATTGTTGCATCTCATTTGGCATCAGGGAAATATGAATTAAAATCACAAAGAGATACTACTAAATTCCAGAGAAATAGTGAAAATTTAAAGAGTGACAGTGCTAACTAATGGTTGGCTATGATTTGGAACCATTTAAAAACTTCTGCAACCTTGTGATTTGTGCAATTATCTGTATGTGAGTTTTACTCAAATATAATAGTCATTTTAAAATGCCTAGGAAAGCAATTATTCTGCAATTAAAACAATAACTTTTTTTAAATGCATAGGGAATTCACTGGTGGTCCTGTGGGGTAGGGCTCCAAGCTTTCACTGCTGAAGACAGAGTTTGATCCCTGGTTGTAGAGCTAAAATCTCTCAAGCCACAGTGTGGACTCCCCTCAATGAAAAAAAAAGCATAATAGCATTTCAACATAACTACTAAAAGATAGAAATACTGTGTACATCTTTACATGCACAGTTTTGAGGGTGACAAATAGGGTTAGATGAGGGCATGAGGGTGGGGTCCTGGTCTGATGAGATTAATGCCTTTATAAGAAGAGGGGATGTGTATGTGTGTGTGTATTCTGACCTCTGAGGGAGACAAATAATATAATGATATTAAGAAAATTAATCAACCAGATAGTATTTAGAAGGCAGAAGAAAAATTCTAATTTACATTTCACTTTAAATACTAAAATTAATTCCAAATGGATTAGAGTTATGAAAATGGAGGAGGGGGAGAAAACATGTAAGTTCCTGAAGAAAAAGATGAATAATTTTTTCTCTAACTCAAGACTGAAGAAAATCTTCTGAACCATAATTCAAACCCAGAAGAAAAAAAAGGATTAATTTTAAAAATCTACAGTTTATTTTTATTGCCCTTGAAGGGGGGAAAACAAAACAAACAAAAACAAAGCAAAAACAAAATAATTAAGAATAAGCCTTGGATCACAGAGTGCAAATGACCCATTTTAGAAACTTCAAAATTAAGCTGAAGTATATATATATATTTTTAATTCCCTTGCTTATTCTATGATCTAGTGGATGTTGGCAATTTGATCTCTGGTTCTTCTGCCTTTTCTGAATCCCACTTGAACATCTGGAAGTTTACGGTTCACATACTGTTGAAGCCTGGCTTGGAGAATTTTGAGCATTGCTTTGCTAGCACGTGAGATGAGGGCACTTGTGCAGTAGTTTGAGCATTCTTCAGCATTGCCTTTCTTTGGGATTGGAATGGAAACTGGCCTTTTCCAATCCTGTGGCCACTGTTGAGTTTTCCAAATTTGCTAGCATACTGAGTACAGCACTTTCACAGCATCATTTAGGATTTGAAATAGCTAAGCTGAAATTCCATCACCTTCACTAGCTTTGTTTGTAGTAATGTTTCCAGGGCCCACTTGACTTCCCACTCTAAGACATCTGGCTCTAGGTAAGTAACCACACCATCATGGTTATCTGGGCCATTAAAACATTTTTGGATAGTTCTACTGTGTTTTCTTGCCACCTCTTCTTAATATCTTCTGCTTCTGTTAGGTCCATACCATTTCTGTCCTTTATTGTGCCCATCTTTGCATAAAATATTCCCTTGGTATCTATAATTTTCTTGAAGAGATCTCTAGTCTTTCCCATACTATTTTTTCCTCTATTTCTTTGCATTGTTCACTTAAGAAGGCTTTTTTTATCTCTCCCTGCTATTCTGTGAAGAAAGGATAAATAAATAGTCTGTTATAAATATGGGGAAAAGATACTGACATGAAGTTCAAAGAAGATGAAAATGATTCTTAATCATCTGAAAAGGTTTTCAATTCATAACAGAAAAATACAAATTAAACTATATCTTATTACCTATTTGTCACTGTCAGATCAGCAGAAATCCAGTTTAACATCTGAGGTGGCCATGGGAAAACAGTCATTGGCATCCATTTTTAATAAGAACATAAAATATGAAAATCTCTGTGGAAAAAAATTTGATATATTTAGCTTAAATAGTTGGTTTTAGGAATTTTAGGAATCAGCAACCTGAAATGGACTGGAATGGGTGAATTTAACTCAGATGACCATTATATCTACTAACATGGGCAAGAATCCCTTAGAAGAAATGGAGTAGCCATCATAGTCAACAAAAGAGTCCAAAATGAAGTACTTGGATGCAGTCTCAAAAACAACCGAATGATCTCTGTTCATTTCCAAGGCAAACCGTTCAATATCATGAATGGCATAATCCAAGTCTATGCCCCACCAATAATGCTGAAGAAGCTGAAGTTGAACGGTTCTATGACAACCTACAAGACCTTTTAGAACTAACATGCCAAAATGATGTCCTTTTCATTATAGGGGACTGGAATGCAAAAGTAGGAAGTCAAGAAACACCTGGAGTAACAGGCAAATTTGGTTTTGGAATACGGAATGAAGCAGGGCAAAGGCTAAGAGAGTTTTGCCAAGAAAATGCACTGGTCATAGCAAACACCCTCTTCCAACAACACAAGAGTAGACTCTACACATGGACATCACCAGATGGTCAACACTGAAATCAGATTGATTATATTCTTTGCAGGCAAAGATGGAGAAGCTCTATACAATCAGCAAAAACAAGACCAGGAGCTGACTGTGGCTCAGATCATGAACTCCTTAATGCCAAATTCAGACTTAAATTGAAGAAAGTAGGGAAAACCACTAGACCATTCAGGTATGACCTAAATCAAATCCCTTACGATTATCCAGTGGAAGTGACAAATAGATTCAAGGGATTAGATCTGATAGAGTGCCTGAAGAATTATGGACAGAGGTTCCTGACAATGTACAGGAAACAGGGATCAAGACCATCCCCAAGAAAAAGAAATGCAATAAAAGCAAAATGGCTGTCTGAGGAGGTAAGCTGTCACAGCTTACAAATAGCTGTGAAAAGAAGAGTGAAAGGCAAAGGATGAAAAGGAAAGATATACCCATTTGAATGCCGAGTTCCAAAGAATAGCAAGGAGAGACAAGAAAGGCTTCCTCTGTAATCAGTGCAAAGAAATAGAGGAAAACAATAGAATGGGAAAGACTAGAGATCTCTTCAAGAAAATGAGAGATATAAACGGAACTTTTCATGCAAAGATGGGCACAATAAAGGACAGAAATTGTGTGGACCTAACAGAAGCAGAAGATATTAAGAAGAGGTGGCAAGAATACACAGAAGAACTATACAAAAAAGATCTTTACAACCCAGATAATCACGATGGTGTGGTCACTCACCTAGAGCCAGATATCCTGGAATGTGAAGTCAACTGGGCCTTAGGAAGCATCACTATGAACAAAGCTAGTGAAGGTGATGGAATTCCTGTTGAGCTATTTCAAATCCTAAAAGATAATGCTGTGAAAGTGCTGCACTCAGTATGTCAGCAAATTTGGAAAACTCAGCAGTGGCCACAGGACAGGAAAAGGTCAGTTTCCATTCCAATGCCAAAGAAAGGTAATGCCAAAGAATACTTAAACTGCTGCTCAAGTGCACTCATCTCACACGCTAGCAAAGTAATGCTCAAAATTCCCGAAGCCAGGCTTCAACAGTCTGTGAACCTGAACTTCCAGATGTTCAAGCTGGATTTAGGATAGGTAGAGGAACCAGAGATCAAATTGCCACCATCAGTCAGATCATTGAAAAAGCAAGAGAGTTCCAGAAAAATACCTGTTTCTGCTTTACTGACTATGCCAAAACCTAGACTGTGTGGATCACAACAAACTGTGGAAAATTCTGAAAGAGATGGGAATTCCAGACCATCTGACCTGCCTCTTGATAAATCTGTTTGCTGGTCAGGAAGCAGCAGTTAGTACTGGACATGGAACAACAGACTGGTTCCAAATAGGAAAAGGAGTACATCAAGGCTGTATATTGTCACCCTGCTTATTTAACTTCTATGCAGAGTACATCATGAGAAACTCTGGGCTGGAAGAAGCACAAGCTGGAATCAAGATTGCCAGGAGAAATATCAATAACCTCAGATATGCAGATGACACCACCCTTTCTTCACAGAAACCAAAGAACTAAAGAGCCTCTTGATGAAAGTGAAAGAGGAGAGTGACAAAGTTGACTTAAAACTCAGCATTCAGAAAACTGAGATCGTGGCATCTGGTCCCATCACTTCATGGGAAATAGATAGGGAAACAGTGGAAACAGTGACATTATTTTATGGGTCTCCAAAATCACTGCAGATAGTGACTGCAGCCATGAAATTAAAAGACGCTTGCTCCTTGAAAGAAAAGTTATGACCAACCTAGACAGCATATTAAAAAGCGTATATATTACTTTGCCAACAAAAGTTCGTCAAAACTAAGGTTTTTCCAGTAGTCATATATTGACGTGAAAGTTAGACTATGAAGAAAGCTGAGCGCCAAAGAATTGATGCTTTTGAACTGTGGTGTTGAAGATGACTCTTGAGATCTTGGACTGCAAGGAGATCCAACCAGTCCATCCTAAAGATCAGTCCTGAATGTTCATTGGAAAGACTGATGCTGAAGCTGAAACTCCAATACTTTGGCCACCTGATGTGAAGAACTGACTCATTTGAAAAGACCCTGATGCTGGGTAAGATTGAAGGCAGGAGGAGAAGGGGACGACAGAGAATGAAATGGTTGCATGGCATCACCGACTCAATGGACATGGGTTTGAGTAAACTCCTGGAGTTGGTGATGGACAGAAAGGCCTGGCATGCTGCAGTCCAAGGGGTTGCAAAGAGTCGGACATGACTGAGCGACTAAATTGACTGACTGGCTGACCTAGTTGGTACTATTTGATTGTGCACTTTCCCCCAACAATCTGAACACACACACACACACAAAAGAAAGATAAGAGAAAACAGTTACTGATTGTGGAATTTTTTTAAGAGTAGAATTTTCAGACAATCCAAATGTCCATTGGTAGAGAATTGGCTGAATAAATGACAGTGCACCCACTCAATAATATCCTAATCCACAGTAAAAAGTAATGAGGTCATTCTTTATTCCCTGATAAGACATGATCTTCAGGGTTCATTATTAAGTTAAAGAGCAAAAACCTAGATGCAGAGCAGTGTATACAGTTTGCTACCTTTTTTGAAAGAAAGTAAGGAAATGCAGCTTTCTGTATGTAAGTGTTGTTTATATTTGCAAAGGGATTTCTTACAAGGAAAACCCCAAACTGAAACGAATATATGTAGGGTCAAGAGGTAATAATGGTGAGAAACAGTAATGAAGGGCTTCTCTTAACATGCCTTGCTACATAATTCTATTTTGGAATTTAGAAAATATTGACATCTTCCAAAAGTAATATAAATAAAAGCAAACCCTAAAAAGTGAAAACAGATAGAAATAAATGAACTTAACCATCTATCAAGATGATGCTATGACCACACCAAAAGAAGAATTAGTTTATATGACTTGGAAACATGAATTTTGATTGCAGACCCTTGACAGTATCAATGCTACAAATAAATAGAGCTATTAAAAAAAACTCATTCACTAGTTTTGATATAGTTTTATATATAGCAGGGTCAAATTAATAAGTGACTCTACTCTTAGGAATGTTGCTAAGAGCTAAGATCTTCAGAATATTGAAAATAACCAGTAGAGAACTGACTGAATAAATAATTTATTAATTGTAAATAAATAAATACAATTTATTTTTAATTATCTTATTATAATTATTCATTAAATATGGATGACTCTTGGAAACAGTATTGAGTGAATAAAAACTCAAGCCTCAAAAGGTGTAGATGGTAAAGTGCCATTTTTATAAAACTTGAAAACAATTATAATGAAATACGTATAGGTAGGCTCTGAGATGGGATTCCCTGTTAGCTCAAACAGTAAAGAATCTGCCTGTAATGCAATGCAGGAGACCACAGTTCAATTCCTGAGTCGGGAAGTTCCCCTGAAGAAGGTATAGGCTACGCACTCCAGTATTCTTGGGTTTTGCTGATGGCTCAGATGGTAAATAATTTGCCTGCAATGCGGGAGACCTGGATTTGATCCCTGGGTTGGCAAGATCTCTTGGAGGAGGGTATTTTTGCCTGGAGAATCCCATGGACAGAGGAGCCTGGCAGGCTACAGTCCATGGTGTCGCAGAGTCAGACAGGACTCAGCGACTAAGCACAGCACGTTACAGGCTCTGAGTTAGCCCTCCAGTGAGCTTCACCTCCTGGTGCTCATACTCCGATAATATCCTCCCTTAAGTAGGGGCTGAATTTACTGACCTGCGTCTCATAAATAGAAGAGAGCTGAGGTGATGGGGTTTCAATTCTGAGGCTGGGTTACATAAAATCTATGGCTTCTGTCTTGGGCTCTTGCTCACATTTTCTCACCTGCTTGTTGTTATGAGTTGCATCATCTCCCCTGCAAAAAACAAAACTGAAGGCCTAATCCCCAGTATCTCAGAATGCTGTCTCTTGCAGAAACAGGGTCATTGTAGATATAATTAGCCAAGATGAGGTCATACTGGAGTAGGATGAGCCCCTAATCCAATATAACCAGTGTCCTTATAAAAAGATGGTCATGTGAAAACAGAGAACACGATGTGATGGTGAGGGCAGAGACTGTAGTTATGTAGCTGCAAGCCAAGGAGTACCAAAGATTGCCAGCAAGCCACCAGAAGCCAGGAAGAAGGAAGGAGTCCTCTTCAGGTTTTAGAGAAAGCAGAGTCCTTCCAACACCTTGAACTTGGACTGCCAGAATTGTGAGAGAATACATTTCTATTTTATGGCATCCAGTCTGTGGTATTTTGTTACAGGGGCCCTGGGAAACAAATATGCTTGCTCTGATTTTTGACCCACAGATATGGAGATAATAAAAGGTTGCTATTTATTTTTAGGGTAATTAAAAAAATGTGTGTAACCACTGGAGGAGGAAATGGCAACTCATTCCAGTATTCTGGCCTGCGAAATCCCATGGACAGAGGAAACTGGCAGGCTACAGTCCATGGGGTCCCAAAGAGTCGGACACGACTTAACTGAACCACCACCGCTACCACTACAATTGCACACGTGTTGTTTTATTTTCTTTCATTTTTATTTTTACTTTATTTTACTTTACAACACTTTATTGGTTTTGGCAAACATTGACATGAATCCGCCATGGGTGTACATGAGCTCCCAAACATGAACCCCCCTCCCACCTCCCACCCCACATCATCCCTCCAGATCATCCCCGTGCACCAGCCCCAAGCATCCTGCATCCTACATGTGTTGTTTCAGACTCTATAAGTATGTGACCATTCTAAGAAGATTCAGTTTGGGGATGGGTAGGATCTGGGCACTCTGAGAGAAAATGCAATAAGAAACACATAAAGCACTTTGTAGCAAGAATAGCCTGGCCTGTACATTGCCGTTGCCACTGAGATAAATAGACATCAAACATATTTTGTGTCCCTGCATCATACTCTGCATTCACAATCCTGGAAAGCTTCCAATGGACAAAGTTAAATTGTTTCCCCACCACTGACTATATCAGGGAATTAGGGCAAAAATTCTGACCTTTGGATTTCTAAGGGGACTGGGTGGGATGTATCTGGATTTACCATCATATAAAAGCTATTCACATTTGGGGTAGGGTCATTACTCCCAAAGAAACTGAGTTATATTGTCATGGGGCAAAGATTTCAGGGACCCTCAATCCAACATATAAATGTCCTCTAAAAGAAACTGTTTGAAGAAGTAACAAAAATGGGTTGATACCATGATAGATGAAAAATCCCAACTGTCAAAATAAAACAGAGAAGTAGTTCAGTGAACTGACAAGCCACATTCTATGGGCCTGTTTTGAATTCTTCCTCAAATTCCTTTCACTGGAATTCTAGGTGTGGCATTCATCAATTCAAGTCTTAAGGAAGAGGAATGGCAGAAGGAAAGCTTTACTCAAACTACCCTATGCACTGTTTTCCTAAACCATCTTAAAATGCTTTTGCTTAACTACTAAAAAAATTTATCGATCCCTATTTTACTCTCTTTCTCTTCCTCTCTCTTTCTCTCTCTCTCTCACATACATGCACACACACACACAAACACACACACAAACACACACACACACACAGAGGCAGAATTGATTACACGCAGCAGTTCAACAAAAAATAATCAGACTTGCAATGCACACATGACTCCCAAATTAATAAAACATTGCACTCAAACACAGTACAGATCATTTGTTTTTCATCTATTTTGCAGAGAGAGGACAGCACGATTGTGCTCACCTCATTATAGGAGAGTGAATCTTCTGCCTTTAATAATTATTGCTTTAAAGTTTGTTGTTTTTTTTCCCCCCAATTTGGATTATGTGTGTGTGTGCATGCATATGTATGCTTTTTATAACAATTAAATAGCTAAGCAATTAAGCAGTTAAATAAATAATAGAGGAAAAAGGAAGATAATATGGTTAAACCACTCTCATAAAACTTATTACTGGTTACTTTTCTCAAGTTAATGTACCACAAGCTTATAAACTCCTGACGCATTGCTGAAAATGGCGTTCTAATGAAGCAGTGCGCACCCCACATCGGTATGTATGTTCCGCAAGCAGCTGCTGCCTTGCAATTCTGTAACTGATGTTATAGACGCTAATATCCGAAACCAGTCTTTAAAGGCTTCTCTGCTTGCATGTCAGCTGCCCAGCTCAGGGAGAAGATCGTGTCCAGCGCCCTGGCAGCACAAGTGGATTTATCAGTTCCCGCCCGCGTCGCCGTCCAGAGTTCTCTGCCACAGTCTTTGCACGCACACTGTGCTTTCCCAGCACTTTGCTCTGGATCTTCCATCCCTTGAAGGCTACCGCGGTTCTGATCATTACAAAAGTACTGAGGGAATGCACTCAGCCCTCTGGAATTGCAGATATCTAGCAGAATCACACACCCCAGAGAGCTGCTTATTGAAGTGACATGAGACAAAATCCAAAGCCTGAGTATATTGTTGCAGACGGGTATTAGTTCTGACCCTTTTATTCATTGGTCCTCTCATTTTTAATCTGCACTAACTAAAATAGAAATGTTTTTTAAAGTAGTAAATTATTCACAGCCTTCTATATTTTACAGGTTGTCATCTGCAAGATGTTTCAAGAAGAAATTCCAAAACCCTATGAAGCGATCCAAAGTAGAGAGTGCATGGGGGAAATATGTTCAGGGAACTTATTTTAGGGGGCAAATGCCTCACTTAAATAGTTTAAACTTTTAGAAATTGGATGAAAAACTAGTCAGCCTAACTGAACAGAGAACTTTTGTTCAGTATCTTTGAAGAAGACAGAGTAATACTCATTGTTTTCCTCTTTTCTCAAATATAGCAGTCTCTTTAAAGTCAACATACCCTCAACCAGGGGCTTCCCTGGTGGCTCAATAGTTAAGAATATACCTGCCAATGCAGGAGATGCAGGTTCAATCCCTGGGTAAGGAAGATCCCCTGGAGAAGGAAATGGCAACCCACTCCAGTGTTCTTGCCTGGGAAATCCAGGGACAGAGGAGCCAAACAGACTACAGTCCATGGGGTTGCAAGAGTCATACTGCTGCTGCTGCTGCTGGTAAGTCACTTCAGTCGTGTCCGACTCTGTGCAATCCCACAGACGGCAGCCCACCAGGCTCCCCCGTCCCTGGGATTCTCCAGGCAAGAACATTGGAGTGGGTTGCCATTTCCTTCTCCAATGCATTAAAGGAAAAAGTGAAAGTAAAGTCGCTCAGTCATGTCCGACTCTTAGCGACCCCATGGATTGCAGCCTACCAGGCTCCTCCGTCCATGGGATTTACCAAGCAAGAGTACTGGAGTGGGGTGCCATTGCCTTCTCCATGCAAGAGTCATACATGACTAAAAACAAAACAAAAACCAACCCAACAAATAAGCAGGTATTTCTTTCATGTTCCCCCAAACCTATAAGTCCTATTAACTTACTATCTCAGTCATAGAATCGACATCTCTTCAGTCATCTAAGTTGAAAATCTTAAATCTAGAAAGTCAGCAAAAAACAAAAATATTGCCCTCCATCTCCTTTTCACAACGATCATCAAGTTTTGTCAATTACTCCCCTTTTGGGTGTTTCACTCTCTTTCCATCTGTCACTGTCAGAGCTTTCGTTCAGGCCCCTGTCAGGTTTCAGTTCAGTTCAATTCAGTTCAGTCACTCAGTCGTGTCCAACTCTTTACGACCCCATGAATTGCATCACGCCAGGCCTCCTTGTCCACCACCATCTCCCGGAGTTCACTCAGACTCACGTCCATCGAGTCCGTGATGCCATCCAGCCATCTCATCCTCAGTCGTCCCCTTCTCCTCCTGCTCCCAATCCCTCCCAGCATCAGAGTCTTTTCCAATGAGTCAACTCTTCGCGTGAGGTGGCCAAAGTACTGGAGTTTCAGCTTTAGCATCATTCCTTCCAAGGAAATTCCAGGGTTGATCTCCTTCAGAATGGACTGGTTGGATCTCCTTGCAGTCCAAGGGACTCTCAAGAGTCTTCTCCAGCACCACAGTCAAACGCATGAATTCTTCAGTGCTCAGCCTTCTTCACAGTCCAACTCTCACATCCATACATGACTACTGGAAAAACCATAGCCTTGACTAGATGGACCTTAGTTGGCAAAGTAATGTCTCTGCTTTTGAATATACTATCTAGGTTGGTCATAACTTTTCTTCCAAGGAGTAAGCATCTTTTAATTTCATGGCTGCAGTCACCATCTGCAGTGATTTTGGAGCCCAGAAAAATAAAGTCTGACAATGTTTCTACTGTTTCCCCGTCTATTTCCCATGAAGTGATGGGACCGGATGCCATGATCTTCGTTTTCTGAATGCTGAGCTTTAAACCAACTTTTTCGCTCTCCTCTTTCACTTTCATCAAGAGGCTTTTTAGCTCCTCTTCACTTTCTGCCATAAGGGTGGTGTCATCTGCATATCTGAGGTTATTGATATTTCTCCTGGCAACCTTGATTCCAGCTTGTGTTTCTTCCACTCCAGCGTTTCTCATGATGTACTCTGCATATAAGTTAAGTAAGCAGGGTGACAAAATACAGCCTTGACATACTCCTTTTCCTATTTGGAACCAGTCTGTTATTCCATGTCCAGTTCTAACTGTTGCTTCCTGACCTGCATACAGATTTCTCAAGAGGCAGGCCAGGTGGTCTGGTATTCCCATCTCTTTCAGAATTTTCCACAGTTTCTTGTGATCCACACAATCAAAGGCTTTGGCATAGTCAATAAAGCAGAAATAGATGTTTTTCTGGAACTCTCTTGCTTTTTCCATGATCCAGCAGATGTTGGCAATTTGATCTCTGGTTCCTCTGCCTTTTCTAAAACCAGCTTGAACATCAGGGAGTTCACGGTTCATGTATTGCTAAAGCCTGGCTTGGAGAATTTTGAGCATTACTTTACTAGCATGTGAGATGAGTGCAATTGTGCGGTAGTTTGAGCATTCTTTGGCATTGCCTTTCTTTGGGATTGGAATGAAAACTGACCTTTTCCAGTCCTGTGGCCACTACTCAGTTTTCCAAATTTGCTGGCATATTGAGTGCAGCACTTTCAACAGCATCATCTTTCAGGATTTGAAACAGCTCAACTGGAATTCCATCACCTTCACTAGCTTTGTTCGTAGTGATGCTTTCTAAGGCCCACTTGACTTCACATTCCAAGATGTCTGGCTCTAGATGAGTGATCATATCATCATGATTATCCGGGTCGTGAATATCTTTTTTGTACAGTTCTTCTGTGTATTCTTGCCACCTCTTCTTAATATCTTCTGCTTCTGTTAGGTCCACACCATTTCTTTCCTTTATCAAGCCCATCTTTGCATGAAATGTTCCCTTGGTAGCTCTCATTTTCTTAAAGAGATATCTAGTCTTTCCCATTCTGTTGTTTTCCTCTATTTCTTTGCATTGATCGCTGAGGAAGGCTTTCTTATCTCTTCTTGCTATTCTTCGGAACTCTGCATTCAGATGCTTATATCTTTCCTTTTCTCCTTTGCTTTTCACCTCTCTTCTTTTCACAGCTATTTGTAAGGCCTCCCCAGACAGTCATTTTGCTTGTTTGCATTTCTTTTCCATGGGCATGGTCTTGATCCCTGTCTCCTGTACAATGTCACGAACCTCCGCCCATAGTTCACAGGCACTCTATCTATCAGATCTAGGCCCTTAAATCTATTTCCCACTTCCACTGTATAACCATAAGGGATTTGATTTAGATCATACCTGAATAGTCTAGCAGTTTTCCCTACTTTCTTCAATTTGAGTCTGAATTTGGTAATAAGGGTTCATGATCTGAGCCACAGTCAGCTCCTGGTCTTGTTTTTGTTGACTGTATAGAGCTTCTCCATCTTTGGCTACAAAGAATATAATCAATCTGATTTCGATGTTGACCATCTGGTGATGTCCATATGTAGAGTCTTGTCTTGGGTTGTTGGAAGAGGGTGTTTGCTATGACCAGTGCATTTTCTTGGCAAAATTCTATTAGCCTTTGCCCTGCTTCATTCCGTACTCCAAGGCCAAATTTTCCTGTTACTCCAGGTGTTTCTTGACTTCCTACTTTTGCATTCCAGTCCCCTAGAATGAAAAGGACATCTTTTTTGGGTGTTAGTTCTAAAAGTCTTGTAGGTCTTCATAAAACCGTTCAACTTCAGTTTCTTCAGCATTGCTGGTTGGGGCGTAGACTTGGATTACCGTGATATTGAGTGGTTTGCCTTGGAGATGAACAGAGATCATTCTCTCATTTTTGAGATGTCAGGTTTGCTGGACTGTAATAATACCTCCACCCTCCAAAAAGCATCACCTTGCTTCCAGTCTCTACTCTGTACAATAATTCATCTTCTACATTGCTTTCAGTTATTGCTGGTGTCCAGCCCCCACAGGATCCAGGGGAACCTGAAGGAAAAACGGCGTCGGTGGATGATTTAGACAGAGATAAGGAAAGAATACTGTAGATAAGAAAATAGAAGAGAGACAGAGGCTGATATTCCTTGGTTTACATAGAAAGCCAATAAAACTTCGAGACAAGAAGTTTGCCCTGTTCACGGAGGCCACAGGTGCCTTCCCGGTCTCCCAAGGGAGTGAAGATGCAGAACGTCTTCCCGTTCAGGTCTTAGAAACCCGGGCAGATAAGTGAACGCAGGGAGCCTCCATGCTCCAAGGGATCAGCCTGAAAAAGAAAGTAAGAGAGAAGAAAAAGAGAAAAAAGAAAAACACGGGGTGACCAAGCTTCTTCAAGCAAGGCCCATTGTTTTTATTTTCAAAAGAGTCTTTTATACCTTTACTTGTACATAGAGGGAAATGAAAGATGCAAAGTCTTACAGAGTCAGCCCAAACATTACATCTGTTTTGTCTTTATCGAAACCAGGATTTTTTCTGCAAACCTTTCCCATAAATAATATTGCGTACATTATCTTCTGGCCTTGAAGGCCTGTGAACATTTTATGACCCTCTTTTGATAGAGGCTTCTCAACTAGAAAACTTATTTTTCCTTGAAATGTTTTTTCTTATATTTCTAATCTATGTCAGCCTCAAAAAGTATTAAACAAGTTACATTTCTCACGGAGTAAATGTGCAGTGAGTTACAAGAAAGAACCAATTAGCTCAAAAGTCTGATGTGGTTAATTTTAAAGCTACACTTGTTTTTCTTACTTTCCAACTATGTTAACTAACGCACTCCCAGGTGCACAGTGGATAAGAGATATGGGAACTTAGCAACAAGCATTGGCCAAATAATGAAATCCTACATTAACACTACTCTAATAACTTTTAACTCTTTGAAAGGCTCTATGTTTTAGGCTTTCCATGCCTCTCACAGTTGGGAGGATGTAAATAATCATATGCGTAGCTGCAAGGGTCTGGATATACCTGCCAAGCAAGCTATAATGCTAACAGAGGGGGTTTGATTTGAAATATTTTCCTCATGTCCAGGAGACTTCTTAGCTATAGCCCTAAGTTGATTTTCTCCAGAGAAAGGTGGTCAGGGTTAGCCCCCTGTTAATGTCAGAGGAGTTGGTGAAAGTCATGAAGTAGTAAAATAGACAGATGCTGGTTTTGGGGGAGATGCTCGAGAAAGCCTAGAGAGCCTGTTGAGTCCTGAAGCCTTGCTTAACAGTTCTCTTCCACATGACCTTGTCATGGGTGGGATCTCCCGTGGTGGCTCCCGGCAAGTTATTTCTTCTGAAAAACAGAAGCAAACCTGTCACTCCCTTGAAATTCTTACCATGGTAATCACACGTCTGGTTGTGATTCACTTTCACTCTGGCTGGTTATTGTTCCATCGCTAAGTCATATCCAACTCTTGAGACCCCAGGCTCCCCTGTCCTTTACTGCCTCTCCCGGAGTTTGCTCAGATTCATGTTCATTGAGTCAGTGATGCTTTCTCCAAAATTCCCAAAATAGGACCAGTGCAATAGGAAAACGTAGATCATGTCTCCACATATGCTATGATCTTTTCTACAGATTGATTCATCACTTTTTCCTCTTTTGTGATTTCCTTTCCCACCTTTTCATCTGTCTTCATTAAGGCTCTTTGTTGTTGGACCATAGAGACACATTAACTCTAGCTTAATTAAAGGAGATAAAGTGGGGTCTCACAAGGCACCAAAAATAGAATTTGGAAAACTATAAAGAAACATAGCAAAGAGCAATTAGCAGATAACAGTTCTTGCTGTCTCTCTCCCTCGCTTTCTCTCCTGCTTCCCTTTCCAGTCTTTTCATCTCTGCCTCTTGTAAAATCTCCACTCTTTCTTTACACCTAGACCAGCCTTTTCTGCCCCTCTATGAACATGAAAAGATAGTGATACCATCATCTTAAACTCTAATTTAGCCTGTCCTAACAGGTCCAGTGCCTGCTGCTAACTGCCAGGAAGTTTAAAGTCTCAACTATAAATTTCAGGGAGCGAGAAAACTGATTGACCATCTTGGATCAGGATATCAATTCAAGTCCAGTCAAGTGTGATTGCTGGGCTGAAGCAAAGACCTGATTTGTTTTGCTCTCCTCTAATAAGTATCTCTGCCAACAGCAAAAAGAAGAAATCAGTTTAACAGAAGGAGGCTATGATCTAAATCAGAAACTTCAGTATTTACTACATTCTACTTCTGAACTCATATAGCTTTTTGGCCCAGTTTCAATGCACTCCATTGGCCAATCTTGCCCAGATCTATGAACCAAATTACTCACTCCTGGATACTGTACCTCTGTCATACAGTTTACTTCATTTATTCTTATTATATACTTTTGCTTACGTATCTCTCTTTTCCAACCATGTGATTCATCTTTGTGCCCCACGTAGTACTTAGACTAATGCCATTAGATGGTTGTGTGCATGGTATAACTGGCATACTGAAAGACCAAATGAAGAAAGCCATCTTTCTTCCTTTAACTCATTTTTTTTTTTTTTGGTCTCTGAACATGTATCATGCACCCATTTATTACTTCAGCAATTATTAAGCACATATTATCTTTCAGGCAATGTGCTAGACACCACATACATAGTGATGAACAAAATAGAATTGCCCATGTGAATCTCTCTTTATTATAAAGGTAAGTAGTCAAGCAGGTTAATATAAAGTTATAAATTATGATTAGTGCTATCAAGAAAACGTGTATTTTATGTCAGTATAACGCGGAGACCTAATTTAAACTGAATAGTCAGGGAATTCCTCTCTGAGTAAGTAACCCGTCATCTGTCTTCCAGGTGAATAGTGGTGGTGGGAGAAAGGGGAACTTTTTGCCAGGAAAAGGACAGCAGGTATGAGAGTCCCAAAGTGGGAAGGAATTTGATGTGTCTCAAGACTGACAGAAAGTCAGTATGCCCAGAGTTTTCAGCAGTCAGATGAAAGGAGCAAACTGGCTGAAGAGGTATGCCAAAGTCAGCTTATAGACAGGATGGTGGTTGGTGTTTGATCCTGAGAGAAAGGAAGTGCTTTCAACAGGGCGGGGTCATGATTCAAGTTTGAATTCTTAAAAGAACGCTCTAAATGCCACTTGGACAATGGATGAGAAAGAGGAAACAGTGCAAAATTGGAAGCCAAAGTTCACTAACACAAATGGCGCATGCATTTAAACTCTTTGAAGACATCTTTCCCTACTTATTAACCTAGACAGCATATTTAAAAGAAGAGACATTACTTTGCTGGCAAAGGTCAGTCTAGTCAAAGCTATGGTTTTTCTAGTAGTCATGTGTGGATGTGAGAGTTGGACTGTAAAGAAAGCTGAGTACTGAAGAATTGATGCTTTTGAACTGTGGTATTGGAGAAGAGTCTTGAGAGTCCTTTGGAATGCAAGGAGATCAAACCAGCCAATCCTAAAGGAAATCAGTATTGGAAGGACTGATGCTGAAGCTGAAGCTCCAATACCTTGGCCACCTGATGTGAAGAACTGACTCACTGGAAAAGACCCTTATGCTGGGAAAGATTGAAGGCCGGAAGCGAAGGGGGCGACAGAGGATAAGATCATTGGATAGCATCACCAACTCAATGGACATGAGTTTGAGCAAGCTCTGGAAGTTGGCAATGGACAGGGAAGCCTGGTGTGCTGTAGTCCATGGGGTTGCAAAGAGTTTCACACACAACTGAGAGACTGAACTGAACTTCCCTACTTACACTGCTAAATTTCTCTTTCTGCCTTCACCTTCAGGACTGTTACTCTCTCAATGACTTCCTTTCTGCCATCTCTGTGGCTGAGCCATGGATTCTTCTTGATATTTTTGTGTCTTTCTTCCATCTTCTCCAAGCCAATGCTCTGTCCTCTTCCAATGACCACTCCTATATTTCTCTCTCTTTTTGGAATTTGTCAACCTCAGTTTAGTCAGAGTCCTTTTATTGATTCATATACTTTTATGAATTGTGACAGATTCGAAGTATGAGTGGTCACTGGAATTATTTAAAAAATGTATTCAAACTTTTGATTTCTTAGCCTTACTTCCAAAACTCCCAATTAGCAGGCACATGGGAGTCTTAGATGTTTATATATTTGAATAGTTCCCCTGAGCAAAACTGATGATCACCTGTATTTGGAAACCTTTGTTATTAGATTGTTATCCAATTCATATCATAATGGCTTGGTTATAAAAATCATCTCTTAAAGTTTCCAGAGGTCACTTAAGAGGCCTATTGAAATTTCAGTGTTTGAAGTCATAATCCAATCATTTCCCAATGACTCGTCCAAGGCCGGCAATGTTCTTTTCCTGTGGCAACAGCTCCCCTGTTATATGCCTGTCCTCAATAACAGAAAATTATATCTTAGATATAGAATTACATGGAGGATTTCTCTAGATCCTGCAGCCACATTTTATTAGCAATTTGATACTAGTTGCATATAATCCTAGTAGTAACAATAAACATTTTGATGCTGTGTCATATTAGGAAAAAAAATTATTGGTTTTTTTTTTTTTTTATTACCTCACTCACTTAAAAAGGTTAAGATATCAGGTCATGTGAGAGAACTGAAAACTATCAGCTTATGTGATCTGCCTATGGGAAAAAAACAGAAAATTCAAAAACTCTGAGCTCCCAAATTTCCAGTCTTCTGTTTCCCACCCAGAGCCATGCTACCTCCCACACTGCACATGTTGTAAACTTTATGTGGCCCATCTGTTAAAGAGTTTGTTTTCCAAATTTGCAGGGGCTTGGCACTTCTGGACCAAGTATCAGAACTAACTGTGACATAGTTTTTTTGTTGTTTGTGGTTTTTTTTGTTTTTTTTTTTTACCTTTTCAATAATTTTGAATTGCAAGGACACTGTTGTTATAAAGTGTCTGGGAAATAGAGGAAGTAAGCTTTATATACAGAAGCAGTACGATAAGGGTTAAACATCATGGCTTAGGCAAAGGTATACTTAACACCCACCATAATGACAGCAGTAGCAATGCTAACGGGTATATTGAATTTCCAGGTTCAGTTGTGGGCTGAATGTGGGCACAGTTTGGCATTTGAAATTAGGCAGATTCAGACCATGATGTTTTCTCACAGTTAATGCCGAGACCATAGATAATAATTATGTTGCTGAGCCTACAGAGAATCTTTACGACTGATCCTCTATTAAACTGGCAAAACAAGAGGATAATGTCTCCAGCACTAACAAGTTGGCAGGGAAGTAGCTGGCAGCTCCTCCCTCTAATGTCCCATCTGTGCGAACCTTCAGTATGATCTAGGAGATTGTTTCCCCACACAGGTTGTGCCTGCAGCCTAATCAAGAGACAGCGAGACCCACCGAGCAGAGGTATCTTTACTGTTTTCGCAAGTCACTACCATCGGAGGGGGAGCAATGTATGGGATTAAACACTAATGCCCTTATGTCATTCTAAGGAGAAGTATCTATGTGGGCATATTGACAGGAAAATAACCGTTTCTAAGGGCTGACTTGTCCCAGTGACATAAAAGTTACGGAACAAGAACAGTTTCTAACCAGGATTCATTTGAGAAAAGCCTTTTGTTTCTTTTCATGGAGACTTGGAAAACCACTTTTGTTTAAAAATATCTTTTCTGTTGATTGCTAACACAGTCCACGGTACTTTCCCAGCCTTGACTCTCCTCCAACATCCTGGGTCGGTTGGCTCAGATTTTGCTCTAAAAGTGCGGAGGGGAAGGAAGAAAGGCTTGTGAAGCAAAGGGAGTGCACAGACCAGCTGAGGCAAATCCTAATCCGCCCCGCCCCCGTAGTGATGTGTGTCATCATACCCCTCCAACGCCACCCAGGAAATAGTCTCTGGATGGGCGTTCCAGGCAGAAATAACATCTGCCTCCTCTGATCTCCTAAGCATTCATTTGATATTCACCGTGTACGGCTCAGTTTTAAAAATATTGAACTGTACGGCCTGTTTTTCCTTTTGTATGATCCACGGTGCCTAGAACAGAGGCGTCATCTAACACACTTTGTATCATGACTAAATAAGTGAATTCTAAGCCATCCTCACTGAAGGCCATAACAGGGAACCATCATCAAGGTACTCACCAAGGAGGCATATCACCCATGCCTCAACTCCTCCTCAGTGGACCCTGTGGATAATAGGAAGTGATAGCTAACACTGATGTTTTTATGTACTGAGCTGGTTCCAAACAACTTTGTTTAACTCATTTAATTATTACAATAGGAACTAACTATTGTTATTATTTCCATGTTACATATTAAATACAACTAAGGCCCCAAGGACTGGAACTTTTTAGGATCTTACAAACTAATAAGTGGAAATGTTGACATGAACTTGGGAGATCTATTTTCAAACCTCAAGTTCTCAAACACTATACTACTGCTTCTGGATGGGATTCCTAAATGTTTATAAGGAACACATAAGGAACCATATATGCATCATCTCTGAGACCTCGTGTACGACAGAAATTTAGAGGAGGTAATAAAGCTTTAAATCACTTGCTTTCTCATGTGCCTTTGTGTGTTCTCCTTCATGGAATTCACTTTGAATACATGTTAGGAGTTTGAAGAAGCCTGGGAAGTTATTTCCTTCCATCTTCTGTTCATCAATTCATACCCATAATCCCACTGTACATTTATTCATGCCCCTTCTTCTCCACCAAAACAAGGCAGAGACAAAGAACTATAAAATATTAAAGCTACCAGAGACATAAGCAAATACCGAGGAAATTCTTCCCTCTCTGGAAGGTTTCATCATTACCTGATTCATCAAGCAACTCTTGTTCATCCAAACATGGTTTTGGTGAAGTGGTTCCTTACTGGTGGGCTACTTAAGTGCCTCCCACAGTTGTTTATTCATAGCTACATCATAGTGATTATCTTTTTAGAAGACTGGTATTTATTTGCCCTTAAATCTCCCCTCCTTAGCTGTAAAATCCTTGAGAATAAAGACTAGGTCTTTATTAATTTAATATTCCTAGCTCTCTGCATTACAGCAGAGACTTAAAATGGATGTTCTGAATGAATTAATGAATCCAATTCAAAGCCCTCATTTTACACAGGAGGACACGGCAGTGCAGGTGGAAATGTAAAGTGACTGCTCACGATCATATAACTACTCAGTGGAAAAGCTGACCTCAAGTCGGCTGCACTTTCCATTATGAAGGCCAACTGTTCTCCGTCAGCCTAAAGCAAACCTGACCTCCTTAATACCTGAAAACAATAGCCCAGCACTAACAGCTATCTCCTTTGAATCCTAGAACGCTTATAGGAGATCAGCCCTGGGATTTCTTTGGAAGGAATGATGCTAGAGCTGAAACTCCAGTACTTTGGCCACCTCTTGCGAAGAGTTGACTCATTGGAAAAGACTCTGATCCTGGGAGGGATTGGGGGCAGGAGGAGAAGGGGATGACAGAGGATGAGATGGCTGGATGGCATCGCGGACTCGATGGACGTGAGTCTGAGTGAACTCCGGGAGTTGGTGATGGACAGGGAGGCCTGGCGTGCTGCGATTCATGCGGTCGCAAAGAGTTGGACACGACTGAGCGACTGAACTGAACTGAACTGAATCTGTAACACTCACTTAGCTATTCTGCTACTGCCCTGTATTTTAACCTAGGTGTGCATGTGTGTGCGTTACTCTTCTCTGCCTGGATTATAATTATTTGAATGTTAAGAATGTACCTTTATTCTTCTTTTCACAACGTTTTGATTGCTTGGGTATTTGCACTTGGAAACCTTAGGAATCAATCATCTCGTCTACGCTCACTGGTTCTATCATCACTTCCAGCTACGGCACCAGGCACATGCTCAAGTACCAGACTTCTGTTTCCAAATGTGTACATAGTTCTACGTCTCTGTATCTCCCCTACAACCTTCAGAACACTCCACTGGACAGCTATCAATGGTCACAAAACCAAAATGAGACCATTCGGAGATTGGGTTAAATGGGCTTCTTGTTTTCCCTTGGAAGATCCCTGTGGAATGGCAGGGGATAATTATCCTGGATAGAAACTTTTTTGTTGTGCAACTTACAGAGATTCTTCAGACTATCTTGAGTGAGGGTGTCTGCAAGTGTAGGAAACTCTCTGGGCTTGGAGGAGTCAGATCTCAAAAGCTGTCAGGAAGCAGAGCGGTTTTGCCAGTTTCCCATTCTCCTGCTCTTCCCCTCTGCCTCCCTTCCTCCCTCCCTCTTTCTCAAGCTCTCTCTCCTTACCCCCCTTTCTAGCTTAAGGAACATGTGGTCTTCCATCTGCATGGCTGCCTTATCACTCTCTCTTTCCAGATCCTGGGTCTTTGTTTGTCTACATGTATACAGGGCACTCATTGCCCTATATCTCCCAAGTACACTCTTTCAAGTTATAGGGATCTCTGAATCCCAATTCCAAGGTCATTAAAGAACCAGTAAGACTGTACCAACTCGGGTCAGGCATTCGCCCCCACCACCATGATCTGTTCAGCCCAGGAGTCATGGTCATGAAGAATAGATGTGAGTTAATACCATCTGATATGACCTTGGTGAGATAAATAGAGAGATGAGAAAAGGGGAAATTTTACTTTTAAAAACTTAATAGTAAGCTGCAGATCAAGACTAAACAACTTTTTTATGACCTCTATTATCTTTCCTGAAATCAAGAAATACAAAAAGTATCATCATTAGTTGTTCAGAAAAAATGGAGGAACAACTTTCATTATCTTCCACAATATTTCACCATTTTACCCACATCTCAAAGATTCTATCAATGCCCTCTCTTCTATCCAAAGTAAACTCCTTTACTTAGGATGGAGAAAATTAGAGAAAAGATTCAGGACCTCTTCAAGATCCCTGTAACACCTGAAGATATGGTCACCTAGGATGTGACCCCCAGCTTCTAGGGTTCAACACGATTATAGTACCTCTAAACATCACACCAACATCCCGAGCAAATAGATAAATGAAGAGACTAAGAAAGAACTGCTACCTCTCTTTTGAGGATACTTATCTGAGCTTCCATGAAACAATTCATTGTCTCATAGGTCAGATTTTGTCACAAGATCACACTGAACTGCAAAAAGATTGAAGATATGTAATATTTTAAATGGGCATAATTGTGTCTAGCTAAGGAAAGTTATGACCAACCTAGATAGCATATTCAAAAGCAGAGATATTACTTTGCCAACAAAGGTCCGTCTAGTCAAGGCTATGGTTTTTCCAGTGGTCATGTATGGATGTGAGAGTTGGACTGTGAAGAAAACTGAGCACTGAAGAATTGATGCTTTTGAACTGTGGTGTTGGAGAAGACTCTTGAGAGTCCCTTGAACTGCAAGGAGATCCATCCAGTCCATTCTAAAAGAGATCGGTCCTGGGTGTTCTCTGGAAGGACTGATGCTGAAGCTGAAACTCCAGTACTTTGGCCACCTCATGCGAAAAGTTGACTCATTGGACAAGACTCTGATGCTAGGAGGGATTGGGAGCATGAGGGAAAGGGGACGACAGAGGATGAGATGGCTGGATGGCACCACTGACTCGATGGACACGAGTCTGAGTGAACTCCGGGAGTTGGTGATGGACAGGGAGGCCTGGTGTGCTGCAATTCATGGAGTCACAAAGAGTCAGACACGACTGAGCGACTGAACTGAACTGAACTGAACTGAAGAACCAGGAACCCATTCATCTATTTTAAAAGAAGGGCAGAATGATATACCATAACTTATTAATAATCTACCATAGACTCTAGTTCCTGCTGTCAATCTGTCTCACTTGTTTATAGATTTTTGATCCTGATCGTTTTTTCCTGTCTTTTTTAAAGTGTATCCTACACTTGAATATTGTGATCCTCAACTATGTTTACACCCCTTCCTTTCTGATTATGTTTCTAACTTTTCTACTTTCCTCAGTTCCTCACTTTTACCCTCCAAGTGTCCCAAGGACTCTGTCTTTTCTTCTTTGTATCTGCTTTCCTCCACCCCTATCATTTTTACTATCAACACTAGATAGGTCTTTGTTTCTCTTTTAACTTCCAGGAGCATATTTAGGTCAGTTAGTAATCACTTTTAATTGATTATCCCACCAATTTAAAACTCCAAAAATCTAATGAAGTCTAAGAAAACAATTAAAAATGTAATCCAGAGAAATCTCAGCAGGGATATCTGAGATAACAAGAAAGATATCTGTCTTATCATTGAACTATATTTCCAGTGATGCACACAGTATCTTCCCTGTAATACTCATTCAGAAAAACAAATAGACAATCAAATGAATGAATAAAAATATCATCCGGTCTACTTCCCAAAGTCCTCATGGGGCAACATTACCTTGACCCTCAATGTATTCCTTGAGTTTTTAAATAAACTATGGGTTAGTGCTCTCAGGTAGAATCAAGTCCCATAGGCACTGTGTCTGTATGCCAAATAATTTTCAAAGACGGATACAAACACCATAGTGGATGGAAGAGCTGTGTCATCTAGTCAAGGTTGGGAGACCTACATAAGAAGCCTGATTACACTCAGAAAGTTCTTTGATGACCACAGAACCAGAACAAGGGGGCATAGTCAGAGTTAGTATTTAGTGTACCCGGGCCCAGATATGCTGATATATCCATCCTCATAATAAGGATAACTTTGATGATGGGTTAAACATGTTATCTTGTACTTCTTCTCTCTTCCATACTTCTTAAGATATTTGAGTCTGGAAAAAAAAAAGGAATATTATTATCTCTCCTTTGGGCACTGTTATAAGGATTAATAAAAATATTTAGCACAATTTCTCACATTGAATAAGCACTCAATAATTGGAAATTATTATCCCCCCTTCCCTATACCCAGCCTTCCATGGGTATGGAAGACTGATTCCATCAATCTCTTTTTTAGTTAACCTATTTCTTTAGATATGTAAAGTTAAACCTCTGTCCTATTGGTTAGGGAATCCATTTTTATATCTCTGTTCTGAAACATTATGTGTTGATTTAACTTTCAGAGACTCTTGTTACCTAAAACTGAGATATCTCTAGACCTCATCACCTTACTATACCAAAAAGTCATAATAATAATAATAATTTACACTTCCTAGTTCTTATCTCTATCCACGAATGGCAGACCTCCATCTCCCAAGAGAGCTCCCTCTACCCACCCAAATACTTTTAAAAGTCCCCAGAGTCAGTCTCACAAGGGCTGAATCAGTATTTCTGCTGCAGTGGGTATCTTTCCTTTTCAACTATCCTCTTCCTATTTTTCTTTGTTTGTGGTCTTAGCTTGTCCTCTCTCTAGCAATAATCAACTTAGCCCAGCAACAGGACTGAGGAATAAATGCCATCATGTCCTCCTTTTCTCTTTTCCAAGTGCACTTTCACCATCATCTTCTTCCTCTTGAGCCAAAACCCCTGAAAGCTCTCATACTTATCAACACATACCCATGGACCTAGGTGGTCAGAGAATAATCCCAACCACTGCTCTGTAATCTCACTCCCTGCTTGGATTCAGTCAGGACATCCTATTGACTAACTTAAATTCTTTTTAAGCTGTTAGATCCCACAACAATATAGTTCCTCTCTACCTATAACTTGTTCTCAAATAACTTCCCATTCTGCGGTCTATATTTCTGGTAATGGTACCAGGCTCAAAAAACTCAGAGCAGCCTCACGTCCTCTCTTTCGTTTCGCCCAGTCAATTCCAATTACTGCAGACTTTGGGCTTCCCTGGTGGCTTAGTTGGTAAAGAATCTTCCTGCAATGTAGGAGACCCAGGTTTGATCCCTGGGTGAGGAAGATACCATGGAGAAGGAAATGGCAACCCACTCCAGTATTCTTGCCTGGAAAATCCCATGGACAGAGGATGGTAAGCTACTGTCTATGGCTACGGTCTTTGGGGTCATAAAGAGCCTGCCACGACTTGGTGACTAAACCACCGCCACTGCAGATTTTGCCTCCATAAGCTCTCCTGTTTTTATCTCCTTCTTTCTCAGTCTCACAGGTGCCAGCCAAGGTGAACCATTATTTACTCTTGCCTGGATTGCTGAAAAGTCTTTCTGCCTCTTGCCTTACCTCCATCTACACAACAATTTTCTTATCTGCAGAGTTTGAATACTGGACTAAATCTTACAGCTCTACAAGCCATTGAGTCATGAAAATCAAGTTAAACTATCCAGACATTTGTCTACAAAGTATGGCATTGTTTCCTTCCATTTTAGGTAAACATGATGAACTAGGTCAGGATTTTTCCAGTTCAGATTGAAAACAAATTTTTAGAAACCAAGCTCTACTTCCTTTTTAAAAACCAAAAGTAAATGTTCCAGATTTCAAATATAGAAATTACAGAGATGTACACCAATCGGTGGGACTGCTATAGGACTGCTTTTATCTTAAATAGAAGAAAGTTAAGCCTGAGAAATTGTTGAAATTATCCATAACCCACTATGGGCAGCTGCCATAGTATTGAAGCAAAAGTAGCGTGCATGGCATACTTGCACAAAACATAAACCCCATGAAAGCAAGATTGTATCTGTCTTGTATCCTCAGCATCTAGACATAGAGCCTTATGCATATTTATTAGATGATTATTTATTGAGTAGATAAATGAATGAGTATCCTTCCAAAGCACAATTCCAATATTTGATAATACTTATAAGTTGAAAGTTTCTTGAGAGCATGGGCACCATCCTATTTGTTTTTCTATACCTAGCAAGACACTGCAGTACTTTTCACTGATCAAACATTCAGAAGGATTGAAATTATTGATTTTTAAAAAATTTCTAGGTGCATTCCTGTATATCACCAAAGTAAGTATTGCTCTCAACATGGAAATACATAAAAGAATCTGGAAATGGAAAAACAAGCCATAGAGGAACTTGTGAAGCCTTCAAGGTAAGGATTTCTCAATAAATTCCTTTACAGTTAGACCAGAAACTTTTTTAAATGCATGAAGTCACTCAGGGAGAACCAGGCAGTCCCTCTCCATAGGAATACCCATTAAGAAGGGAAGTAGTAGCTTCTAAGCTTTGTCCATACCATCTCCAAACTTTTTACCACTCCATTGATAAACTTTAGATCAAAGAAAAATAGCCCTTCCTTTTTCTCAACAAAAATAGGAAAATTACTGGTGAAAACATGCTTGCCAAAGTTAGAGTCAGATAACACAGTACTCTTTACCTGAGTGCTTTGAGGAAGTTCATATACATTTCAGAATTCAAATGTCATGCCTATCAAATGGGCTAGTAACACTAACCCTATCCTCCAAAAACCTTTGATCAGAGAATAAAAGAATCATGTATGCTAAAGTGCTTTTTAAAATATGAAATAGGTAAAGAAGGTGTGGTGTGTATGTATATATATATGTACACATATCAGTTCAGTTCAGTTCATTTGCTCAGTCATGTCAAACTCTTTGTGACCCCATGGACAGCAGCAAGCCAGGCCTCCCTGTCCATCACCAACTCACAGAGTTTACTCAATCTCATGTCCATTGAGTCGGTGATGCCATCCAACCATCTCATCCTCTGTCATCCCCTTCTCCTCCCACCTTCAATCTTTCCCAGCATGAGGGTCTTTTCAAATGAGTCAGCTCTTCGCATCAGGTGGCCAAAGTATTGGAGTTTCAGCTTCAACATCAGTCCTTCCAATGAATATTCAGGACTGATCTCCTTTAGAATGGACTAGCTGGATCTCCTTGCAGTCCAAGGGACTGTCATGAGTCTTCTCCAACTTCATAGTTCAAAAGAATCAATTCTTTGGCACTCAGCTTTATTTATAGTTTCTAACTCTCACATCCATACATGACCACTGGAAAAACCATAGCCTTGACTAGATGGACCTTTGTTGGCACACACACACACACACACAGAGATATATATATATATATTATACAACGGAATGTTATTCAGCCATAAAAGATGAAAATTTGCCATTTTTGACAACTCTGGTGGATCTGGGGGTTATTATGCTTAGTGCAACATCAGATAGAGAAAGGCAAATGCTGTGTGTTTTCATCTATATGTATATGTGGAATCTATAAAATAAAGCAAATGAATAACAAAATAGAAACTAATTCATAATATAGAGAACAAACTGGTGGCTACCAGTGGGTGAGGAAGCAGAGGGACAAGATAGGTGGAGGATTAAGGGGTACAGACTACTTGGTATAAAATAAAAAAGTTACAAGGATGTAATAAACAACCCAAGGAATATAGCCAGTACTTTATAATAACTCTGTATGGAGTATAATCTACGAAAATATTGAATCATATGGTACTCATGAAGCTAATATTGTAAGTAAATTGTACTTCAATTGAAAAAATATGAAATGAGACACATGTTAGGTATTATAATTGCTTCTGCTGCTTTTGTTATTGTTTTATATCTTGGGGACTCTGGTTTGAATTATGGGGATACTTGGGTATCAGTAATCTGGTTTGAATTATGAGGATACCTAAATATCAATAATCACCTGAATATACAAGCCAAATGTATGGTTTCTTAATACTGTTACAAAGAATGCTGTAATCATGAAATTCTCTAAACAGATATTCAGCTTGGAACACTCAATATCCACATAATTCCAGGTACAAATTCAAAAGCATTTCAATAGAGTAGAGGTAATTAAGATTATTTTTAATTTAATGAAGCAAGAAAAACGATCAAAAAAATACCTTGGTATTGCACAGAAGGGAAAAAATGGGAAGAGAAATGAGTTGCACATCTTGGATACTGGACACTTCCAATTACATTAAATCAAAAAAGAAAATCCAATCTCACACTGTCTTGATTATCCCAAATAAAATAATATAGCATTCTGGTTTTCTTATTTAAAACTCAACCACCCTACTCCAAGACTAGTTTCTTATTCATCTGCTTTCTTTAATCTGCCATTCTTTATCTCTACTAGTGCTTTCTCTCTGTCCTTTTATGTTTGATGATTTCACTAGTTCATATGTAGTTCAAAGTTTTATTGTCGTTTATTTATTGCTTAAAAGTTTTTTCTTCATGCTGTCTTATCTCTATATCAGTTTTTCCACTTTCTTCTACTACCCATCATGTCTAATTTCCGCTTCTTTTGATCTGCTCTTTACTTCTCTCCATTTCATTTACAGACTGTTCTGGTGTGTCTGCCTTCTACTGATGTCTCCTTTGTTGTTTCTCCCTTTTTTCTCTTCCCCAATTCTACCCGTCTGTCTTACTTTTTATTATTATTATTTTTTAAAACATGGGTGGGTGGCCTTAAAATAGTGCAGGAACAATTTGTTTCTAAGATATTTAGGGGGGATAAGCCCACAGCAAACATTTATTCTAATGAGTATGTTTCCCTGAGTGGGTGGGGGCAGATGGTTGACTCAAATCACTAGGTGGCAGTAGTCCAGACAGGATTCTAATCCGATGCCTGAACCCCTCTCCCTTCTTCCTTAATGTTTGTGTCCTGTATATGGATTTTTATTCAAAAGTTCATTCAGTTCTCTGCAGCCTCTACTTTTGAAATCTAGGACATGTCACATCAGTTCTCAAAAATAACGTAACTTAACACTTAAGGGTTTATCAATGCTGATTTGAGCCTAACCTGGGAAGAAGATGGTTTGGTTGATGGGCTTTATTTGCATGCAAAAAAAAGAAGTAAATTTAAAGAACTTAATATATAAATGTGATAAATGTATAAAATTCCAAATACCAGTCCAGATGTTTTGTTTGTGAAGTAAAATGTTTTATTAATATTTCATACAAATATATATCTTTCAGGATCTTTCTTGGTTATTCAGTTCAGTTCAGTTCAGTCCCTCAGTTGTGTCCGACTCTTTGCAACCCCATGAATTGCAGCACGCCAGGCCTCCCTATCCATCACCAATTCCTGGAGTTCACTCAAACTCACGTCCATTGAGTTAGTGATGCCATCCAGCCATCTCATCCTCTGTCGTCCACTTCTCCTCCTGTCCCCAATCCCTCCCAGCATCAACGTCTTTTCCAATGAGTCAACTCTTCACATGAGGTGGCCAGAGTACTGGAGTTTCAGCTTTAGCATCAGTCCCTCCAATGAACACCCAGGACTTTAGAATGGACTGGTTGGATTTCCCATTTTTTGTTGAGCTCCAGAATCACTGCAGATGGTGATTACAGCCATGAAATTAAAAGACGCTTACTCCTTGGAAGGAAAGTTATGACCAACCTAGATAGCATATTCAAAAGCAGAGACATTACTTTGCCAAAAAGGTCCGTCTAGTCAAGGCTATGGTTTTTCCAGTAGTCATGTATGGATGTGAGAGTTGGACTGTGAAGAGAGCTGAGCGCCAAAAAATTGATGCTTTTGAACTGTAGTGTTGGAGAAGACTCTTGAGAGTCCCTTGGATTGCAGGGAGATCCAACCAGTCCATTCTGAAGGAGATCAGTCCTGGGTGTTATTAGGTAATTCAAATAACCTATTTTGTGCTCTGTTGAATATGTAGTGCTCACCTGCTGCTTTTTCTCCACCCTATACCTTTTTCTTCTGCAACCTGACCCTGCTCTATTTATTTACTAACTAGGAAATTTTAGACTCATTATGAAACCTCACTGTGCCTTAGTTTTCCCTGTATGTAAAATGAGAATATTAATGATGTTTATCTAATGGAGTTATTTAAAGCTTGAATGTATTAATATGTACAACATTTAGAACAATAACTGGCACATAGTAATTTTTTGATGATACCTATTACTTATTCAAGATTTCCTTAGACTACCTGTTATTTTTAAGCATTAGATCAGGGAATAAAGGTTAATTGGGAACTGTTCTTTGTAACTTATAAATAATCAAATGTGGAGTGGGTTTCCATTCCCTTCTCCACGGGGATGATAATTATAATACAGTCCATGGTAAAGGTGATGGGGGAGGAATTCTCTGAAATGAAATAGGATTGAGTGACTTAGTGTTGGGTTCAGGAAGGAGAGACGGAAATCCTCCCAAATAATGGTATATGTCAGTTGAAACCCAAGAATGAGAAAGTTTGACTGGATGAACTGTTAGAAAGAGAAGGTTGAGAAAAGTGTTCCCCTTAGGAAAAGAATGAACACATGCCCTTCCTGCAAATATGACTAAAAAGGTAACATTACCTTTACTTGAGAATTAGGCATTCTTTTCTTAATGCTCCTAGGGACCTGTGAATAATTCATTCTGATTCTCTATAAAGCAAAAGCGAAGAAGTCATTTCAAGGGCCAAGAAGAAGCTATTATATAGCCTGAACTACTGAAGTATGACTGTGAAATAATGAAACAGATTTTTAAACAAAATGTGGCATGAATCTTTTCTCAGATAATATTCTGATCTCCTCCTATAAAATGCTACTAAATTTGAATAAGGAATGCATTCATGAATTATATTTTCCAACAGTGGTGATGGGTTTATTGTGAGTCATCAATTATCCCGTCCTTTGGGTCAATTGTATGAATTTGCAAATCAGCTTGATATAGAGTGGGAGAAGGGCACGATCTGGAGCTGGGCACAAAATGAAGCCACTGAACATCAGAGCAATAAAAATCTGGATTATTATTTTCTTTACAATCAACTGACCTTAGGTTTTACTCACTGAAATGAGAACACCAAAAATAGGAGCTGGAGGGAATGAGTTCCCCGTAATTTCTAGCCCTAGAAAGATGTAGCCTCAATTTCCCAAAAGGATAAAACAAACTTCCTATAGAATGCAAAACCTGAGCTGGCCTTGCTCTTTTTAAAAATCAAACAACAGAAATGTGATACAACAGAAATGAGTTTAACCATTCAGAAACTGAGTCAGGAGAAAAACCTACATATCCTCACAGGAAACATATTTCTGCAAGACAGAGAACTGTGGACACTGTGTGGTGAAATGTGTAAGAAAAGCCCCATGGGTCTGTGTGTGGATGTAAAGTGATTAAATTGGGCACTTACTGTAATTGCTTTCTACCATTTAGTCAAGTTGTGATTAAAATGGCAGCCATGCCATCTGAGCGGGAAAAGGGTCAAGTGTATTCCCAACTCTGGGAATGTCCTTCCAATCTTCAACTCTCTTTTATGTTCCTCCTTTTATGCATCTCCCTTCTTTATTAAACCATCAAACTTGAAAATACCAGCATTGGTGCTTCTCTTCTCTCTCTCTCTTTCTGTCTCTGTCTGTCTGTCTGTCTCTCTCCCCCTTAGGATCTAGATTCAGACTAAAGATAGTCAGGGACCCTAAGTAACTCTTTCCTGATCGAGAGCAATGAAGGACTTCAGCTAATTGCGGGTGGTTGAGATGAATTTGAGAGCAATGTTCCCCCAGCCCCTGCCTACCAGTAGATATATGGTTCCCATAAACCACTTCACATCCGGAAGATTAGCTGTTGGCAACTACTGAAGAATTTTCCCCACGTCAGAAATTTGCCAACCAAGAGTCTCATCCATAAGGAAAGCCCCCTTTTCAGTAATCTTAATTCAGTAATTATTTCCACACTTCTTCTTCCTCCTCCTGTTTGGATTGTGGAAAACCCTTTCACCTCTTTTGAGCAATTTGTGCCACCTTATTTTCCAAGAATTTCCTGGAATGGAGGGTGAGTAGTTAGTGACGCTTCTCTTTATTTAGATTTCCCCATCATACGATATAATGTCATGAAGTTATAAGACTGATGTAGTTAGCAGAGATTCTTCTTTCATTCCATAAGCCTGATCATAGTATTTGTACTTCAAAAAGAAACTTATCAACACCAATCATTCCCTTTTGATTGATTTTCATTTTTTATTTCTAATTTGTTACAGTACCGCGTGTTCATTATGTCTCATAAAGCCCATATATCATTAAATATTCCAATGCCCACCTATAGCACACTGATACATATGTGTTATTTCATCCATTTCCCCACCATTATCCATTCTTCCATTACTGTTTAATTATATCCTTATTATTTAAAATAAACCCATTCATCTATTCCTTGTCTTCTTCCCACTTGAGTTACTGACATTGAGATGCATACATGTGACTTCTTTTCCTATAAGTTTCCACTCAGCTTGACTTTGAACATATTATTTTTTTTTACCTTGCTTGGCTAACTACGCAACTCCATCAGTGATCATCCACACCCTCAGTCCAGTCTCTTAGAATCTAAAAACTGTTTGGCATTTTCCTATCCATTGCAGCTCCACATCAGAGCCTTTGTGAACTTGCCGATCTTGGGAAGGAATCAAGGAAAATTCCAAACCAATAGAGTATATTAAAGGACAAGTTGTATATATATACATATAGATGGATCTATAAATGATAAATATACATATAGATGGATCTATAAATGATAAATATACATATATATAATGAGAATGTTATGTATATATAATGAGAATGTTATGATGTAATCAAAACATTTCTAAAACATCAGATATTGGATTTGGGATGTGGCAATTTAAAGATAAATGGTGAAGGGTAGCATGGTAATGTGCATTTGCTATGTGTGTATATGATGCTGTATATTGGAAACTAAAGGCTAACACATCTGCACTTAATATGTTGAAGTTTTTCAATAATAGACAATCCACTGTATACAAGTTAATCCTCTGCCTGGGAAAATCAATGTCTATCTCATGCAATCTGCTGCCTTGTAATAGCAGTTCCATTCCAAAGGATGTTTGAACTTAGGTATTTGACCTTTTTGTCCCACTCTAGGCTTTTAGAAATCACACTTTTATGATCGTGATTTTTACCTTGATCCTCTTTCCTCATGTTGTATAGTAACATGAGGCTTTCAGTATGACTCATTGAATAGTAAATATAGCATCTTAGTAAACTGCAGTTTTTTCTACCCTCTGAGATAGGACAAAGACAATGAAAATGGTCGTTGAATCACCCTTGGCTCTGAAGGAAAGTTGTCTTTGTATTTCCTGGGAATTACACTATACTTCATATTTTCAATATTAATTGAAATATTAATATTGAAATAAACTTAGAACACTTCAAATTTTATCCCAGATCCTAAATTAACTGAAATTAAACATTGTCTTTAATCCCAAACCTCTAGACTCTATTTCAAGCAGAAATTTCATGGCAGATATAGTCTAGTTGAGGAGGAAATGACAGCCCACTCCAGTATTGTCGCCTGGAAAATCCCACAGACAGAGGAGCCTAGCGGCCTACAGTGTATGGGGGTGCAAAGAGTTGGACACTACTGAGCACAGCACACATACACACACACATATGCAGAGTCTTCTAGTGACTTTCATGTTTCCTGACAGAAAAAGGTACACGAGAAGAATAACCAAGCATCAAATACAGAAATGGCTTCCAGGAAGTCAACAGTGTTCAAGAGCAGACCTAAACTAGGGAGCTATTCTGGGCCTGAATTCCAAGAGTCATTCTGGCCATCTTCCTTTTGCCCAGCCTCCTCCTCACCCTCTCAGTCAGCCTCAAGGATTCTGAAACCTGACCAAGCAGTTCTAGTCACAGCGAGCTCATCCTTTAGCTATGGGAAGATAAACTAGCTTCTCTGGGCCCTCACCCATGGCATTTGACTGGCAGCAGAGTTTCCAAGAATAGCTATTTTCTGTGGTTTTCGCAATCCCTACTCCCTAGGGAAACCAGGAAGTATAAACTTTTTTGGTACTAAGGTTCAAACATCAGCATAATGTTTACTTTGAGTTTTAGCCAGCATCTTATTTCATCCAAATGAATTCCCAAATCTCAATTTACAAACCAAAATGTCCACCAGACAGATCAGTGCACTTCTATTCTGTAACATTAATAGGAAAAGAAATAATTAAAAGAAGGCTAAGTGACCTCCAGAAAGAATATTCTGTTGAGTGGCAGATGGGGTAAGTTAAAGCTGAAAGCCAGTACCTCAGTCTCAGATTAAAGCATTATTTTGAGTCACAGTTGATGTTTATTAATAGTGAAGGGAACTTCTTTGAAATTTAAGAAGGAAACAGAGTATGTCTGAAAATTCATTTGTAATGGAAAATGAACAGCAGGCAGAAACAGGCTTTCCCTTATGGCAGAAAGCAAAGAGGAACTGAAGAGGCTCTTAATAAAGGAGAAAGAGGAAAGTGAAAAAGCTGGCTTAAAACTCAACATTCAAAAAACTAAGATTATGGCATCTAGTCCCATCACTTCATGGCAAATAGATGGGTAAACAATGGAGACAGTGAAAGACTATTTTCTCGGCCTCCAAAATCACTGTAGAAGGTGACTGGACTGCAGCCATTAAATTAAAAGATGTTTTCTCCTTGGAAGAAAAGCTATGACCAACCTAGGCAGCTTATTAAAAAGCAGAGACATTACTTTGCCAATAAATGTCTGTATAGTCACAGCTACGATTTTTCCGGTAGTCATGTACGGATGTGAGAGTTGGTCTATAAAGAAAGCTGAGTGCTGAAGAATTGATGCTTTTGAACTGTTGGAGATGACTCTTGAGAGTCCCTTGGACTGCAAGGAGATCAAAGCTGTCAATCCTAAAGGAAGTCAGTCCTGAATATTCAAATATTCACTGGAATGACTGATGTTGAAGCTGAAGCTCCAATACTTTGGCCACCTGATATGAAGAGCCAACTCATTGGAAAAGACCTTGATACTGGGAAAGATTGAAAGCAGGAGGAGAAGGGGATGACTGAGGATGAACTGGTTGGATGGCATCACCAACTCAATGGACATGAGTTTGAGCAAGCTCCGGGAGATGGTGAAGGACAGGGAAGCCAGGCGTGCTGCAGTTCATGGGGTCACAAATAGACATAACTGGTCACCTGAACACCAACAGCAGCAAATGAACAGCAGGGCACTAAGCAATACATTCAGAGCATTAATCACCCCAACGTGTAAATAATCTTTCTGAGGAAATTGTTTTCACTACCAAAGTCAAAATTAGAGTTATAAACAGAACACTTATGAGTGTCTCCATGAAGTTGAAATTTGTCATAATTCTTTTGGTTCCTGGTTAAACAACCTAAGCTTTCACCTGTCATATAGTCAGGAAGGGCATAGTATAGCAGGAAGGAGCACAGACTCTGGGGCTAAGATGGTCCCATATCCTCCTCATTTACTGGTATGATCTGAAGAAGCATAGAAAGATTAGGTACTTTTCTCCAGGTCACACAGTTACAGTCAAGATGGGATGGCCTTGTTTCCAAACCCAAGCAGTTTCACTGAACTGAAGTCATGTAGTCAGCAAGACCATCCCTGCTTCAGAGACTTTGAGGGAGAATCCATCCCAGCTTTCTCCAGCTTCCAGTGACTATCAGCACTTTGGCTAGTGGCCACTTTATCTGAGATCCTAACATCAGTTCATCTTCCGTGTGTGTGTGTGTGTGTGTGTGTGTGAAATCCCCCCCTGGATCCTCTTAGTAGAAGACATATGGTAGCATTTATGGCCCACCTGGATGATTCAGGATAATCTAACCCTCTCAAGATCCCCTCCAAACACAGAATACATAAAGTCATTATTCACATTCCCAATATAGACATGCCTGACCATCTGTCCTACTGATCACAGGGTTGTACACAATATTTACAGCCTAGGGAAAATGTGTATCTGCCTGCACTTCTATCTTAGGAAAAAGAGATTTTCCACTTTCTCAAAAATTATTAACCCATCCAAAGATACCTAAGGTTATCGTCATCTTTTCTCTCACTAAGGCAAAGGAAGCGAAAAAAAAAAAAAAACCAACTTTGTGAGACTTATGGACATGGGGAGAGGGGAGGAGAGGGTGAGATGTATGGAAAGAATAACATGGAAACTTACATTACTGTATGTAAAATAGATAGCCAGCGGGAATTTGCTGTATGGCTCAGGAAACTCAAACAGGGGCTCTGTATCAACCTAAAGGGGTGGGATGGGGAGGGAGAGAGGAGGGAGGGGATATATGTATACCTATGGCTGATTCATGTTGAGGTTTGACAGAAACCAAGAAAGTTCTGTACAGCAATTATCCTTCAACAAAAAAAAATTTAAAAAAAAGCAACTTTGTGCAATGCCAAAACAAAAAATATGTTCCAATCCATGCAGTGAGGAAGTGTGAAAATCAGAGAACAGACTGTAGAGATCAGCCTCCTCTTCACTCTGATATATTTTAAGGTAATTTTCCTCTTGCTCCCCATTGCAGTACACAGAAATTTAGTCCCCTACCCTCATGGTCAATGTGCTCTTTGTTCTAGGTGCATCCATTCAGTTTATGTTATGGTTCGCATACTTGGTCAGAAGGTTAATGTTCAGAGTCCTGCTCAGCATTTTCCTAACTATGTGAAGTAAAGTGAAGTCGCTCAGTCATGTCCAATTCTTTGTGACCCCACGGACTATAGCCTACCAGGCTCCTCCATCCGTGGGATTTTCCAGGCAAGCGTACTGGAGTGGGATGCCATTTCCTCTCCAAACTATGTAGTCATGGGCAAATTAAAATATCTCCTCTCCATACTTGTCTATGATTAGTAAAATAAAATATCTGCTTATTGTCTATTATGAAGATTTAAAAAATTATTAAAGTGCTGAGAATGCTGTCTAACACATACTAAGCTCACAAAATTTTAACCATTACTGTCGTCTTTCCCTTCTTTGTTCTTTCCATGTAGAAATCTCGCATTCACTCACTCCCCCTCATTCACCAAAGTCTTTGGCACATGGCTCTCAGGCTGCCTTTCACTTCACGGCCTGGAGACAAGACACATGACTTTCACATCTGCAATGAGGACTTGTTTCCAAGCTTTTAAATCTCCAGGGGTGAATTTACCTCCAATTCAGTTCAGTTGCTCAGTTGTGTCTGACTCTTTGCAACCCCATGAATCGCAGCATGCCAGGACTCCCTGTCCATCACCAGCTCCTGGAGTTCACTCAGACTCATGTCCATCGAGTCAGTGATGCCATCCAGCTATCTCATCCTCTGTCATCCCCTTCTCCTGCCCCGAATCCCTCCCAGCATCAGGGTCTTTTCCAATGAGTCAACTCTTCGCATGAAGTGACCAAAGTATTGGAGTTTCAGCTTCAGCATGAGTCCCTCCAATGAACACCCAGGACTGATCTCCTTTAGTATGGACTGGTTGGATCTCCTTGCAATCCAAGAGACTCTCAAGAGTCATCTCCAACACCACAGTTCAAAAGCATCAATTCTTTAGCGCTCAGGTTTTTTCACAGTCCAACTCTCACATCCATACATGACCACTGGAAAAATCATAGCCTTGACTAGATGGACCTTACTCGGCAAAGTAATGTCTCTGCTTTTCAATATGCTATCTAGGTTGGTCATAATTTTCCTTCCAAGGAGTAAGCATCTTTTAATTTCATGGCTGCAATCACCATCTGCAGTGATTTTAGAGCCCCCCAAATAAAGTCTGACACTGTTTCTACTGTTTCCCCATCTATTTCCCATGAAGTGATGGGACCACATGCCATGATATTAGTTTTCTGAATGTTGAGCTTTAAGCCAACATTTTCACTCTCGTCTTTCACTCACAACAAGAGGCTTTTTAGTTCCTCTTCACTTTCTGCCATGAGAGTGGTGTCATCTGCATATCTGAGGTTATTGATATTTCTCCTGGCAATCTTGATTCCAGCTTGTGCTTCTTCCAGCCCAGTGTTTCTCATGATGCACTCTGCAAATAAGTTAAATAAGCAGGGTGACAATATACAGCCTTGACGTACTCCTTTTCCTATTTGGAACCAGTCTGTTGTTCTGTGTCCAGTTCTAACTGTTGCTTCCTGACCTGCATATAGGTTTCTCAAGAGGCAGGTCAGGTGGTCTGGTATTCCCATCTCTTTCAGAATTTTCCACAGTTTCTTGTGATCCACACAATCAAAGGCTTTGGCATAGTCAATAAAGCAGAAATAGATGTTTTTCTGGAACTCTCTTGATTTTTCCATGATCCAGCGGATGTTGGCAATTTGATCTCTGGTTCCTCTGCCTTTTCTAAAACCAGCTTGAACATCTGGAAGTTCACAGTTCACCTATTGCTGCAGCCTGGCTTGGAGAATTTTGAGCATTACTCTACTAGCGTGTGAGATGAGTGAAATTGTGCAGTAGTTTGAGCATTCTTTGGCATTGCCTTTCTTTGGGATTGGACTGAAAACTGACCTTTTCCAGTCCTGTGGCCACTGCTGAGTTTTCCAAATTTGCTGGCATATTGAGTGCAGCACTTTCACAGCATCATCTTTCAGGATTTGAAATAGCTCCACTGGAATTTCATCACCTTCACTAGCATTGTTCGTAGTGATGCTTTCTAAAGCCCACTTCACTTCACATTCCAAGATGTCTGGCTCTAGATGAGTGATCACACCATCATGATTATCTTGGTCGTGAAGATCTTTTTGTACAGTTTTTCCATGTATTCTTGCCACCTCTTTTTAATATCTTCTGCTTCTGTTAGGTCCTCACTATTTCTGTACTTTATCGAGCCCATCTTTGCATGAAATGTTCCCTTAGTATCTCTAATTCTCTTGAAGAGATCTCTAGTCTTTCCCATTCTGTTCTTTTCCTCTATTTCTTTGCATTGATCGCTGAGGAAGGCTTTCTTATCTCTTCTTGCTATTCTTTGGAACTCTGCATTCAGATGCTTATATCTTTCCTTTTCTCCTTTGCTTTTTGCCTCTCTTCTTTTCACAGCTATTTGTAAGGCCTCCCCAGACAGTCATTTTGCTTTTTTGCATTTCTTTTCCATGGGCATGGTCTTGATCCCTGTCTCCTGTACAATGTCACAAACCTCCATCCATAGTTCATCAGGTACTCTATCTATCAGATCTAGGCCCTTAAATCTATTTCCCACTTCCACTATATAATCATAAGGGATTTGATTTAGATCATACCTGAATAGTCTAGTGGTTTTCCCTGCTTTCTTCAATTTGAGTCTGAATTTGGCAATAAGGAGTTCATGGTCTGAGCCACAGTCAGCTCCCAGTCTTGTTTTTGCTGACTATATAGAGCTTCTCCATCTTTGGCTGCAAAGAATATAATCAATCTGATTTCGGTGTTGACCATCTGGTGATGTCCATGTGTAGAGTCTTCTCTTGTGTTGTTGGAAGAGGGTGTTTGCTATGACCAGTGCATTTTCTTGACAAAATTCTATTAGCCTTTGCCCTGCTTCATTCCATATTCCAAGGCCAAATTTTCCTGTTACTCCAGGTGTTTCTTGACTTCCTACTTTTGCATTCCAGTCCCCTATAAGGAAAAGGACATCTTTCTTTGAGTTTTAGTTCTAAAAGGTCTTGTAGGTCTTCATAGAACGGTTTAACTTTAGCTTCTTCAGTGTTACTGGTTGGGGCATAGGCTTCGATTACTGTGATATTGAATGGTTTGCCTTGGACACGAACAGAGATCATTCTGTCACTTTTGAGGTTGCATCCAAGTACTACATTTTGACTCTTTTGTTGACCATGATGGCTACTCCAATTTCTCCTAAGGGATTCCTGCCCGCAGTAGTAGATATAATGGTCATCTGAGTTAAATTCACCCATTTGAGTCCATTTTAATTCGCTGTTTCCTAGAATGTCGACATTCACTCTTGCCATCTCCTGTTTGACCACTTCCAATTTGCCTTGATTCATGGACCTGACATTCCAGGTTCCTATGCAATATTGCTCTTTACAGCGTCTGACCTTGCTTCTATCACCAATCACAGCCACAGCCAGGTATTGTTTTTGCTTTGGCTCCATCCCTTCATTCTTTCTAGAGTTATTTCTCCACTGATCTCCAGTAGCATATTGGGCACCTACTGACCTGGGGAGTTCCCCTTTCAGTATCCTATCATTTTGCCTTTTCATACTGTTCATGGGGTTCTCAAGGCAAGAATACTGAAGTGGTTTGCCATTCCCTTCTCCAGTGGATCACATTCTGTCAGACCTCTCCACCATGACCTGCCCATCTTGGGAAGCCCCACTCAGCATGGCTTAGTTTCACTGAGTTAGACAAGGCTGTGGTCCATGTGATTAGATTGGCTAGTTTTCTGTGGTTATGGTTCAGTGTGTCTGCCCTTTGATGCCCTCTCGCAACACCTACCACCTTACTTGGGTTTCTCTTTCCTTGGACGTGGGGTAACTCTTCACGGCTGCTCCAGAAAAGCGCAGCCACTGCTTCTTACCTTGGACGAGGGCTATCTCCTCATGGCCACCTCTCCTGACCTTGAAAGTGGAGGAGCTACTTCCACACAGCAGCCGCTCCTTGGATGTGGGGTTGCTCCTCCCAGCTGCCGCTCCTGACCTCAGGTAAGGGGTAGCTCCTCTTGGCCAACCTTCTGCAAGGTCCATTGCAGCCATCACGCTTAGACGATTTTTTCAAATATACCTTGAAACTAACAAAATTGAAGTTTAAGGGTCATCCCTCATTTGCATATGCCTTGTCCAAGGCTTTAGTGGCTACCTTGTCATTTGTATTTGTAATTTGTATTCTGTATTTTTAAAGATGATCCTCCCCCAATGGTATAAGGTCTAGGTCCCACAGGACCTGAATCCATGCCTGCTTTGTTACAGTGATTTTCTGCACCTTGACCACATTCTCCAGTGGCCACTCTGGTAACTGAGAGCAGCCTAGCCTATACTTGCATTGAAATTGCCTTACCTTGACCATAATACTCTAGTTCTTCCAGCTTTCTGTCTAGAGATAAAATGAGTTTTTGACCACATAATCATTTTGATATCCATAAGTTAGTAGTTAAGTTTTCTTAGATATTATAGAATTATGTGATTTTATATTTTTTAATCCACAGATAATGTAAAAATTCAATTATTCTCATATATAAGTGCATGCTAAGTTTCTTCAGTCATGTGTGACTTTTTGCATCCCTATGGACTGTAGCCTGCCAGGCTACTCTGTCCACAGGATTTTCCAGGCAGCAATACTAGAGTGGGTTGCCATGCCCTTCTCCATTGGGTCTTCCCAATCAGGGATCAAACCAGCATCTCTTATGTCTCCTGCACTGGCAGGTGGATTCTTTACCACAAGTGCCACCTGGGAAGCTCATTATCATATGTAATATGCCCTAAAATATTTTGAACATGAAAAGTCAACCCTTATGCTCAAGAGGAACCTTTGGGGAACATTTCACTGAAGTTATTAAAGTCAAGATACAAACCAGGTACTCAGTTGTAACTGTAGATCATCTATTTCCAGTGTCTCTGTTTATATTTTAGGAATTTTCCTTGCCATGTTGGTGATCAGTGGAGTTACATTCACAAAAAAATTATGTTCAAGGGCCTCTATATCCATAAAATTTACCCAGTGTCACCTATCATTAACAGCTTTGGGTCAGAAAGGCAAAAAGATAGCTCGTATTTTTGTCTATTTTCTTGCCTTGGGCCCAAACCTAATATTTCAGAATCTTAAACTTCAAAAACTCTAAATTCAAATGTTAGCGAGGAAAATAAAAGGTGACTGATGTTTAATGAGCATCAAAGATTTGTTTGCATTTCTTTGATTGTTCTAGAATAAAGTATTAATAAGGAGGTAGTACAATGTTAGTCTTCAGAATTCACACTGCTGGATTTTAAATTCCTGACCTGCCAATCACCAGTTGTGAGACCAAAGTCAAATTAACCAAACTTTCCTTGCTTCAGCTTTCTCATTTGTAAAGTAAGGATATTATAGTATCTACATAATGGAAATATTTTGAAGTTTAATAATTTAAGATGTGAAATAGTATCTGACTAACACAAAACACTGTAAATGTTCACTATTTTTATTGCCATTTGTCATTTCAATAAGCAGGCCATTTGTCAGAAAATGGCCAAGTATTCTTGGCTGAAATCAAAAAGCTTTTCTAATAGTATTAAAATTTTGTGTAGGGTTTTACTATGATCATATTTTTATCTTAGATTTTACCTTCAACATAGATTAGGATTTTTTTCTCCTGAAATAAATCATAAATCATATGGGAGAACAGGAGACCTTATGGTCTTGATATCTAAACTTTAGTGATATAACTTATGGAATAAAATTTCTGATTGAGTTGTCTTTGAAATATGAATTTACACATGGAATGTAAGCCATGAACTTCAAAGACTAAGAGTACATTCAAGACTGTGTGTCTTGCCACAGAAGAATGTTTTTGGAAGGAGTATTCCCTCATCAAATATTTATTAAGGATGACACTGATAAAATTAAGTTAAAATATTAATAAAAATACTCTTGTGAGCTTGCAATCTAGTAGTATTAATATATAAAGGTAACTAAACACACCTTTAGAACACTTTGAAAAGTATGTGATTGAACATAGAGGGTTTTAGAGCATTTGAACTTAAAGTTTCTCTTAATTACAAATAAGCCATGTTACCTATATTAGACAGCTTTACCATTTGTTTTCATGATTGTCTTCATTTTAGACTCTGTTTCCTAATGAATTTACCTTTCTGCCATCACTACCTGAGACCAAGCAAATATGTTCCATTCTGTTCCCTTGATGAAGTTTTACTGTCAAAAAGTTAATATACTGGTTAATTTGCTCCTTAAAAGAAATTAAATACAGAAGGGTTCAATATTACTTAATATAAGTACATAACCCAGAGTCCTGTTAGAACATAATTAAATCCATGTGTCCTCCTTACCAAATCAGCACCCAGGATGATTGGTGTGAACTTAAATCAGATACACAGCAAATTCTGCTCCCAAGATAGGGATTGTCTTTCAATAAGTCAAAGCACTGTGCCTTGCATTTTGACACCAAAAGTGGAAAGTCAGAGAACACAGTTAGTTAGGTCTTTGAAGGCTACTGATAAAGTAGAAGTGTCTCATCTGAGTCATTTCTCTGTGCTGTGTCAAGAAATTGAAGATGTTTCTGAAGGTGCTAAAGGATGTGGCAGTCATTCTCTCACCCATTGGGTGTGGATGCAGTGGTGTCTGGCTGATGCCTCACTGGGTGAGGCTGGGTTCTGATGCAGCACAAGCAAAGTTCAAGCAATGGAATTGCTTGTGTAGGACCAAATTCAACCCTGTGTCGGGATCACAGCACTCAGTAGTACCTGTCTCTATTTCCCAAGGGTAGAAATCAAAGAGACTGGTAGAATGCAGGCATTGAGGGTGGGAGGGGCAGGAATGTGGGGAAGGGAAGTAACGATCTCCCCTTTATATCCACAGAGGGGTCTATAAGGGAAATGTATGTGAAATGAATTATACATCTCAACCTCCTTTCCTCTTATCCGGAGTAAATAGACTGCTTTGTCATACAGCTGCCTGAGGCTAATCCTCCACACTCCCACAGTCTTCTCAGCCTGAGTACCTTTGAAGTCAGGTTTTAAAACCCTAAAAATAGAAGCAGAATTACTGATTGCAAACTGGTGAGGAAGGGGCGGGCTGGGGGCAGGATGTACAGTGGCATGTGGAGGAATGAACGGGGAGGGGGAATGTCAATTTTTAAGAGAAATGATAAACTCTAATCTAGGACAGTATTTGAATAAATCACTTTTCCTGTCAGAAATTTTGTGGATTTTCACAATTAGAAATTACATGCAGTCAATATGAGTCTTTATTTATAAAATGTCCTATTCTGTTCCACCAATTGAAATCATCTCTGCATCATGGCTTACATAAGCCTGCTCCACCAAGCAGGCTTATGATATCCATCCACCAATTCTGCTGGCTCATTTCTTGCCTGGGTTTTCTGGTTGACATCTCTACTCTGTCTACACTTCTAGGGTTGCATATACCATCAAGAAGGATAATCACTGCCCTGGAGACAGGATCTGGCAAGGCACCACATGCTTGTTGAACAGACGAGCTTTATAAACACTTGTATACATCCAGACCTTCTAGGTTAGCATAGCACAGCAAAGGCTAATAAATATATTTTAATAATTACATTTGATCCTCGGTCTGGAATTGAGAGTGAATGAGATTCTTATGGGTACCTGAGGTCTTAGGGCTATTCACAAATATTTATTTCCACATCCTGTCAGTTACTATTAGGGAGGTACTGCTTCATCCTGATGAACTCAGATGTAGCCATGTGGTTTTTCTTTGGCCTGTGAATGGATGTTACGGATGTCGTTTCCAATCAGAAGTTTTAAGAGACACCATACATATTGTCACATGCTCTATTGCCTCTCCCACAGTAATTGGCAGTGTTTCAGAGGACAGGCTGAGTCACCAACATAAAGGACAACAGTGTGCAAACAGCGACCACAGTCAACTCTCAGTGGAGACCAATAAACCTTTGTTTTAAGGGAGTGATGTTGGAGGGGTGTTCATTACTGCAATGTAACCTCACCTATCCCAACTGATACATACCATACGGTGCTTCTGGCTTACTAAGTTGTTAGATATCATGGTCTTCCACTTTTAAATATATCTTTTAAGGAGTCTTATTTTCATTGAATGTCTTCAAAGTAATTTGACAGATCTTAAAAGCAGTCAAAGGAAATGAAAGTTGAATCTAAATCTAATGAAGTCCTGGCAGAGTAAGAAACACAACTCAAAGCCTCAGCTGTCCACCAGCTTCTATTATATGAATGTTTTCATAAGAAAAAGGTTTTGCCAGAAAAATTAAGCAGTCTTCCCTTTGAATCTTCACTAGGGCAAAAGTAAATTAGGTACATACCAAGTGTTGGAAAATAAAGCTTATTCTTAGTTCATCAAAAGTAGTCTAAACAATAATATCAAGCTGAGATAAATAAACACAAATGTTTTTGAAAACAGAAAAGGTGAATACACAGAGAGTTCCATTTGCACCTTAAACAATTCAACACTCCAAAGTATTCTAACGTAATAACAACTTATTAATATATAACAACTTTTCTTTGAATCCTAATAGGATTATTACTCTAATCATTTCCCTTGTCATTAACTGAAATATTTTTTTTATCTGTTTGCATTTTTTCTCCTGGGTCTATTTTTTTTTTTTTTTTTAGCAAACATTTTTTTTTTTAATTTTAAAATCTTTAATTCTTACATGCGTTCCCAAACATGAACCCCCCTCCCACCTCCCTCCCCATAACATCTCAGTGGGTCATCCCATGCACCAACCCCAAGCATGCTGTATCCTGCGTCAGACACGGACTGGCGATTCAATTCTTACATGATAGTATACATGATAGAATGCCATTCTCCAAAATCATCCCACCCTCTCCCTCTCCCTCTGAGTCCAAAAGTCCGTTATACACAGCTGTGTCTTTTTTCCTGTCTTGCATACAGGGTCGTCATTGCCATCTTTCTAGATTCCATATATATGTGTTAGTATACTGTATTGGTGTTTTTCTTTCTGGCTTACTTCACTCTGTATAATCGGCTCCAGTTTCATCCATCTCATCAGAACTGATTCAAATGAATTCTTTTTAACGGCTGAGTAATACTCCATTGTGTATATGTACCACAACTTTCTTATCCATTCATCTGCTGATGGACATCTAGGTTGTTTCCATGTCCCGGCTATTATAAACAGTGCTGCGATGAACATTGGGGTACATGTGTCTCTTTCAATTCTGGTTTCCTTGGTGTGTATGCCCAGCAGTGGGATTGCTGGGTCATAAGGTAGTTCTATTTGCAATTTTTTAAGGAATCTCCACACTGTTCTCCATAGTGGCTGTACTAGTTTGCATTCCCACCAACAGTGTATGAGGGTTCCCTTTTCTCCACACCCTCTCCAGCATTTATTGCTTGCAGATTTTTGGATCGCTGCCATTCTGACTGGTGTGAAGTGGTACCTCATTGTGGTTTTGATTTGCATTTCTCTGATAATGAGTGATGCTGAGCATCTTTTCATGTGTTTGTTAGCCATCTGTATGTCTTCTTTGGAGAAATGTCTATTTAGTTCTTTGGCCCATTTTTTGATTGGGTCATTTATTTTTCTGGAATTGAGCTGCATAAGTTCCTTGTATATTTTTGAGATTAGTTGTTTGTCAGTTGCTTCATTTGCTATTATTTTCTCCCATTCAGAAGGCTGTCTTTTCACCTTGCTTATATTTTCCTTTGTTGTGCAGAAGCTTTTAATTTTAATTAGATCTATTTTATTTTCAAATTCATCATATTGCAATTTCCTTGTCAAAGTGTTACTAAAGTTAAACAAAACATCATCTGTTCATTTGCCAACTATGACGTAAAACTTGAAATTGGTCAATGGTAAATATGTGTGTTTCTCCCAAAACAAAAGACTAATTTCAAAATCCCATTCAAAGATGCATAAGTTAACTCCATAGCATTTGAACTTCGTTTATGTAAGTTAAGAATAACAACTCTACCTAATCAAGGTCTCTCTAGCAATAAGGCCAAGAGCAATAGGTATCTTCAATGTAGCATCACTTTCCATCTGTTCCTTAGGGTAGCTATTCCCCTAGAAATTCGCAGAGAAAGGTAAAAACTGGATATTCCTGACTGATACAGACTGTGTCACTCAGTCATGTCCGACTCTCTGCAATCCCATGAACTGTAGCCTGCCAAGATCCTCTGCCCATGGGATTTTCCAGGCAAGAATACCAGAATGGGTTGCCTAGAGCTAGGTATTTTGAAATAGTAAAAACAAAATTGGAGGTATGTTATACTATATATCTCCTGTATACCAGTTGCCTGGTCTGTATGGAACATAGTCAATATTTTTACGATAATGGTGACTTCTCTGTTTGTGGGTCCAAAGACAACTAGCAAGACCTTCCACTAATTTTTTTTTTCCAGCCAAGATTGCTACCAAGTAAAAAAAAAAAAAAGATACAGCCACAATACTTAACATTTTATGACTTTTTTTCACATTTTTAAAAAATATTAAATGAGTGACTCCTATGTGATTGTCAATGCACTAGTCTTTAAGAATCGAATAATGAGTAGAATCTACATTGACCCTGTCCTAGAGAAACATACATTGTTGTGAGCAAGACAAGCAAATCAGCAACAATATAAAAGATGGTAATACAGAGTATTTCAGAGTAACAAGAACATATAGTATAAACAACTAGTCTTGCACAAGAAGGAAAGAAGAGGGAAATGCAGAAGACTTCTAACATGTTACCACCAGAAATGAAATTAGCCATGCAAAAGCATGCAAGCATATCTCAGGGTGTTGGGAGTTAGAGAAACCTTCAGCACAAGATTCTGACCAGAATCTTTGGAAAACTAAAGTGGGCCTACTCTATGCACATGAAAAGCCCTGTCCCATTTTTGGCTCCACAGCTCTAAAAGCATCAGAAATGAAACCAAGGAATGGAGAGAAGGAATCAGAGGACCATCAAGTCAGAAAGGAAAGCGTCAGAAAGAATTGTGGAAGCAATATAAAAATGCACGAGCCTGTTTTCTTGGGCTCCAAAATCACTGCAGACGGTGGCTGCAGCCATGAAATTAAAAGACACAAAGAAAAGCTATGACAAACCTAGACAGCATATTAAAAAGCAGAGACATTACTTTGTCAGTGAAGGTCTGTATGGTCAAAGCTATGGTTTTTCCAGTAGTCATATATGGATGTGAGTGTTGGACTATAAAGAAAGCTGAGCACCGAAGAATTGATGCTTTTGAACTGTGGTGCTGGAGAAGATGCTTGAGTATCCCTTGGACTGCAAGGAGATGAAACCAGTCAATCCTGAAGGAAATCAGTCCTGAATATTCATTAGAAGGACTGATGCTGAAACTGAAGCTCCAATACTTTGGCCACCTGATGTGAAGAACTGACTCACTGGAAAGACCTTGATGTTGGGAAAGATTGAAGGTGGGAGGAGAAGGGGACAACAGGGGATTAGATGGTTGGATAGCATCACTGACTTGATGAAAGTGAGTTTGAGCAAGTTCTGGGAGTTGGTGATGGTCAGGGAAGCCTGGCGAGCTACTGTCCATGGGATCGTGAAGAGTCGGACACAACTGAGCAACTGAACTGAACTGAGGAGTCAGGTGAGCTAGGCACTGGGTATTATGACTGTAATCTATAGCCCTGCCAACATACTAGCTCCTGTGATTAGCCTTCTAGATTCATTAAGTCATTCAGCTGTCACTATAAAGCATTAAGGATATCACAGTATCCCATCTTAAAGATGAGTAAAATGAGGCTTATTAGGGTAATAAGTTATCTATTTCTGCCGTCCAGTCCTGAACTCTGAACCACCAAGCCACTGCCCTTTCAAATTAGTTTTACATACAAAGGTTTTTTGAATGCCCGTGTCCAAGCTCACTCAGGCCAACTAAATCAAATTCTCTGGGATAGGACTCAGAAATGAGCATTGTTTTAAGCTTTGACTCTCCTGTGCAATGTAAATTGAGAACCACTATGGCCTTTGCTTCTGAGCCACCAGGGAAGCACTTCTAAGCCACTGTTACTGCTGCTGCTAAGTCGCTTCAGTTGTGTCCGACTCTATGTGATCCCACAGACGGCAGCCCACCAGGCTCCTCCGTCCCTGGGATTCTCCAGGCAAGAACACTGGAGTGGGTTGCCATTTCCTTCTCCAATGCATGAAAGGGAAAAGTGAAATTGAAGTCGCTCAGTCGTGTCCGACTCCTGGTGACCCCATGGACTGCAGCCTACCAGACTCCTCTGTCCATGGGATTTGCCAGGCAAGAGTACTGAAGTGGGCCGCCAGTGCCTTCTCCGTCTAAGCCACTAGATGGGATTTAAAAATATATCTTTTTTTTTTTTCTACCCAGGCTCTTATCAATAAAGCAAAGAACTAAGACTAGATTATTCCTGAGGTCCTTTTGAAGTCATTCTTCACTTCTGTACAAAGAAATTCCTATTTAAAAAATGTTTCCAAAAGGTTTTAAAAATGAGTAAGGGACTGAACGACAACAAGGGAATTTTTGACCTAAGCAGGTCATTAATTACATAGACCTCATCTTGTCAATAGTTAGAATCTTGATGTATTTATGAATCATCAAAATCCAAAGTCTTCCTTAGCAATTAATCCCCTCTCTCCAGCCTTAGTCCCTGTCAGCCACTGATCTATGTCACTCTGGTTTTGCCTTTTCTAGCATTTCATATAAGTGGAATCATATAGTATGATTTTATGGCTTACTTTTCCCACTGAATATAATGCTGTGAGAACCAATCATGTTGCTGCATATTTCAATGGTTTCTTTCTATTGCCAAGTAGTACTTCACTGTATGGATTTTCCATAGTCTAATTAGCTAACCAACTAGTTGATGGACATTTAATTGGTTTCTGGTATTTGATTATTTTTAATAGTGTTTCTCTGAACATTCATGTACAAATGTTTGTGTAGACATACTTTCACTTTGTTTTGGTCGTATGTTAAGTGTGTGCTTGACTTTCTAATTAACCGTCCTCTAAAATGGCTGTAAAAATTGTGCATTGTTACCAGCTACATATGAGAGTTTCCACTGTCCACATGCTTAGCATGTACTGTTGTCATTCTTTTTAATTTTAACAATTTTTAATTATTGTTTTAATTTGCATTTTCCTAGTAACCAATGATACTGCATACATTTCTATGTGCTTACCAAAAAAAACAGTCCAACGTCTTCCTGTATAATGATAATTCCACCATTGGAATCCAGTAAGTGAATGAGCTAATCACTCCAGCACTATCTTCTGTGATGAATTAGAGAAGACAGGAAGAACTGAAAGTCAATTCCAGTTAGTGATCTTAGATAATATACAAGCCACTGCAGTACCAATTATGTAAAATTATGATGCTTATTATTTTTAAAATTAGTATGCAGCCTATATGCTTTTCCTTCCCAGAAGATCCTTCTAATGTGCAGTTTCAGAGAACTGCTAAATTGATGCAGCTATGAAACAGAGCTGAATGTTTGAGGAGAGAGAAACAGAAGCTGAGACCTAGTAATAAGAAAGGGCCTGCTAAGATGAATAGAACATTCTTGCATATTTAGTGGAGCATTGCAAAGAAGAAAAGAATGAAAAAAAAGAGTAGATAAGCTAGAGATAAGTGAGACAGAACTCCATGTAGATTTATAATTTGGAAAATAATAAATTAATGCCTCCAGGGATACTGATTAAGCCCACGGGAGAGAAAAGTAAAAATAAAAAATCTAGTTTTAAGAACCAAAGAGGAGACTGAATAAGCTGAAAGGAGTGCAGCACTGTGCAATTTTTATTGTTTCAAATTTCCTGCAAGCTTAAGAGCCATGCCATGGCGCCATGTTCAGTTGCTTAATGATGAGGCGGAAAAAAAAAATTGTTCATAAAAAAAATTCAGGCTCTGTTAGTCTTAATAAAACAATAATTGAACTTTTCAGTTCAGTTCAGTTCAGTCGCTCAGTCGTGTCTGACTCTTTGCGACCCCATGAATCGCAGCACGCCAGGCCTCCCTGTCCATCACCAACTCCCGGAGTTCACTCAGACTCACGTCCATCGAGTCAGTGATGCCATCCAGCCATCTCATCCTCTGTTGTCCCCTTCTCTTCCTGCCCCCAATCCCTCCCAGCATCAGAGTCTTTTCCAATGAGTCAACTCTTCGCATGAGGTGGCCAAAGTACTGGAGTTTCAGCTTTAGCATCATTCCTTCCAAAGAAATCCCAGGGCCGATCTCCTTCAGAATGGACTGGTTGGATCTCCTTGCAGTCCAAGGGACTCTCAAGAGTCTTCTCCAACACCACAGTTCAAAAGCATCAATTCTTCGGCAGTCATCCTTCTTCACAGTCCAACTCTCACATCCATACATGACCACTTGGAAAACCATAGCCTTGACTAGACGGACCTTTGTTGGCAAAGTAATGTCTCTGCTTTTCAATATGCTATCTAGGTTGGTCATAACTTTTCTTCCAAGGAGTAAGCATCTTTTAATTTCATGGCTGCAGTCACCATCTGCAGTGATTTTGGAGCCCAAAAAAATAAAGTCTGACACTGTTTCCACTGTTTCCCCATCTATTTCCCATGAAGTGATGGGACCAGATACCATGATCTTCGTTTTCTGAATGTTGAGCTTTAAGCCAACTTTTTCACTCCCCACTTTCACTTTCATCAAGAGGCTTTTTAGTTCCTCTTCACTTTCTGCCATAAGGGTGGTGTCATGTGCATATCTGAGGTTATTGATATTTCTCCCGGCAATCTTGATTCCAGCTTGTGTTTCTCCCAGTCCAGCGTTTCTCATGATGTACTCTACATATAAGTTAAATAAGCCGGGTGACAATATACAGCCTTGACTTTTAGGCATAATTAAATGCAATCGCACTAGTTAAAAAATAGCCACAACTGTCTATGAGGCTTATTCATACAAAATGTGTCTGAAGTTGACCTGGACTTTGGATTGCATGTACCTTAGTCATGGGCATTAATGTTGAGTCACTAATAAACAGCTTCTGATGTTTTAAATGTTTCCTGTGAATGTTGCTTTTTCAGCAGCAAACTTCGAAAAGCATTGAGTCAACCATGTTCTTCATCATTTGAGCTCAAGGTTATAAGTTATTATACCTTCTTGCTTCCTAAACAACAGTATACGTACATATGCACACTGGATGAGTGTGGTGTAAAGCCTGGCTTACCTCGCCTCACCTCATAGTAGCTTTGCAGCTCACATTTTCACCAGCCCCTCAGGCTAACATGCCAATAAAAGAGGCACGGAAAATAAAATATATAAAAGTAATTAAATAGGTAGAAAAAGGAAAAGGAAGACAGAAAAGAAGAGGAAGGAAAGGGAGAAGAAGTCAAAAGGATATAGAAGTAAAAGTAAGAATGTGATAAGGGGTGAAGAGATGCAAATATCCCTGAACTAAATTTGGTAAGAATCTAGTTCAGTTCAGCAAATATTTGCTGAGTACCAATCAAGTAGCAGACCCTGTTGGACTATAGAGAAAACAACATGCAGGATCCAGCTCATTCTTTAAAGAGCTCACAGCCCCTTGGGGTAGGTAAACACACAGGTCTTTATGCATGCATACGTATATGTGTGTATGTTTGTGTGTGTGTGTATACATATATAGTAACGTTTTTAATATCAATTGACAAACTATTTACTATGTACCAGACATCATCCTAGGGGCTTAGCATGCAAAAATCAGTGTAATCTCAGAAGTTCTGCACTAGCAGTAATAGTAAAATACCATAGGAACGCAGAAAAAAGAGTGATGACTTCAGTAATGAGGTTATAGAAGGCTTCAGAAGTATCAGCATCACAAGCACGGGGGCCAGTGCTTTACACTTACCAGCTATGTGACTTTGAACAAATTTCAAAATCACCATCTCCCTCCACAGTATTATTGAAAGAAACAGATTATTTTTATCCTATGACAATTCTAATAATAGTGCCTGCACATTCAAATTCACAGATTAAAACCATTGGAAAAACAATCCTTCTCACTCCACTACCCACAAGGGTGACTCAGATTTTTTCAAATGTAAGTCTGTAATTAAGACAGTCTATGCTGATCACATTTCTAGATGAAGCTTAAGACCAAAAGAATATGTAAAAGAAATTGAGTACCTGCTCTTTGCCCATCAAATACGCTGATGACAGGTCACAGGGACACAATTAATCTGGACACAGTACCTCAATGGCCACTATCATAGCTGTCAACTCTCACACTATTTATGGCACACTGAGATGAGTGAATTCAAAATTCTTCATTTTGTGCAGGCATAGGATGCTGAACCTGTTATCTAACTCCTTCCATTAACAAACAAGAAAACTGAAAAGAATAGAATGATCTTCCCAAATTACAGAACTTGTTAATATCTCATGTAAGTAGTTCAACGCAGGCAAGAGAATGCTTAGATTTTGACAGGGGGTGAAAAATGGTAAGGTTGTACAGGTATGCCTGTTTCTGTTCTGGGGGAAGATGTGGTGATACTGAAGGCAGAATAGAAGAGGGTTACTAAGGAAAAAGTAGCAAATGATGGGAGAACTAATTAGCCACACACACACACACACACACACACACACACACACACATACACACACACACACACACACTTAGTATTCAACGTCCATAACCCACCTATTACTTTGATACTTTAAAGGAAATAGTCCAGAGGAAATAATTCTTATGCCTGACTTTAAATTTAAGAGTTTGCTTTTCTATCTTAACAACCCAATTTCTTCTATATGCCTGACATGTTACCAGTTCATGACTAAATAACTAATAACAACTGCAGACAAGTAAAGCTCAAGGGGCCTCCAAGGCACAGCTTGGATGTTTGTGTTAATAAGTCTAGTCTCAAAGTAGAACTGGCAATCTCAAAAGAAAATTATCTGAAAATTCACATGCCCACCCATTGTTTTGCTAATCCTAACAACCACCTTATAATGCAGCATGGAATTTCGGCATGTTTATCCTGGTTGAATGTTTAAAATAATGGCTGAATATGGCTGAGAATGCGCTATTTTATGTCCTGGAGTTCAGTCTAATCATTACCTCCAAGCAAACCAGCTCTTTAACAACACTAATACTAGAAAATTCTTTGTCAGTGTGCCTTCCCTGTGGTTTGGTTATGTTTTTAACAGCTCCTTACCAGTAGGTCCTACTGCTGCTGCTGCTAAGTTGCTTCGGTAGATCCTAGCTTATTCTATATATGGTGACAGAGGGGAGAATCAAAGGGAAATTAAGGAATCCCAGTTCCACTGGTATTCATATAAAGGATACAACAATTTACTTGTTAATTAATATGGTGGTTCATTTCTCCCATCAGGTGATATTCAAAAATGGTCTGTGTGTGTGTGTGTGTATGTTTATGTATGTATATGAACTGAAAGTGAAGGAAAGAAAATAGAGAGATGGTAATGGTAGAACTTAGAAGTACTATCTCTAAAGGTGTGTCTCAAACCATGAAAGTGATAAAACTTGGCCACCTCACACCCATTTCTAAATGGGTTGAATGAAGTCCAAAATCCTCAATGACTTTACCTGCACAAAATGGACAAATGAACTGATGAGAGTTAATGCTTATTGCCTCCCAGATTATCAACCTCTTTTACATCTAATGCTTTATCCATTCATAATTAACCAGCGACTTTTAAAATGCTCCTCACTTCCTTTTGCAGATGTTTCACTATCTCAATTAGATGATAACTCCTCTAAGTCATAGTCTATATCTGCTCTGCTTTTGCTGCTGTTTCGTGTTACTACTTTGTCCCTTGGCCCACTCGCTGCCCCTCCACAACCACTCATAGTCACAGCACCTAGAACATGGGCAGACTCAACAAATAGCCATGACCTGAACCTAAGTTGTAGCATTTTTTCCCTAATTTTTATATTTACATTTTCTTCACTGTGTCTGATAGCCTCAGAGTTTTTTCTTTTTTTAATCCAGTTCTGCTGTCTCAGTTCTGATTGACTCCACTCTTATCAAAATGTGCAATCAGAAAAATCTTCACCTTTCATTCCTAATTATATTCTTAAAAAAAGAACCCTACATTTCTAAACTTGTTTTCTTTTTACCCTTAGCCTTATAAAATTTTTATTATTTGAGAATACAGCAAAAAAACAGTGGACTAGGAGTAAAAAGACATTAGTCTTTTTTCTGTCTTCTTGGTGCTAGAGTAGTCTCAGTAAGTGGATACCGTATTCATGGACTGATACGTGAATTAGTTAACTGAGTGAATGAGTATCACAATTTATTAATCTACCTATGACAAATCATATGGTCTTTTGGAAACTTGGTTCCCTCATTGATATAATAAAAAAAAGTGTTATAATCTATAATCTTAAAATTAAGAGAAATAATCCAAAAGAAATGAAACCATTATCTCAGAGAGAGATCTATATGCCTCATTCATCACAACATAATTCACAACAGCCAAGGTATAGAAGCAATCTAAGCATCTGCCAAAAGATGAACAGATAAAGAAAATATGCAATCATACACAGGGGAATATTATTCAGCCTTTAAAAAGGAGATCCTGTCATTTACAACAACATGGATGAACCTGCCAAGTGAAATAAGCCAGACAGAGAGACAAATACTGCATGGTAACACATGTAGAATCTTAACAATAAAAGTTGAACTCATAGAAACAGAGAGTAGAAAAGTAGTTGCCAGGAGCTGTGGAGTGAGGAAAATATGCCGAGAAACAGACTTTCAATTACAAGGTGAATAAGGTCTGAGGATCTAATGTACAGCATGGCAACTGTACTTGATGACACTGTAGTTTTCTCAATTACAAAACAAAAACAATAATCATTACATGAGATAATGAATGTGTTAGGCAATTCAAAGGGAATAATCTTTTCACAGTATATACATACATCAAATCATCACATTGTACACCTTAAGTATCTTGTGCTTAGTTGCTTAGTCATGTCTGATTCCCTGGGAGTTCATGGACTGTAGCCCACCAAGATCCTCTAACCATGGAATTCTCCAGGCAGGAATAGTAGAGCAGGTTGCCGTTTCCTCCTCCAGAGGATCTTCCCAACCCAGGGATCAAACTCACCTCTCTTCCATTTCCTGCATTGGCAGGCAGATTCTTTACTACTAGTGCAACCTGGGAAGCCTTTCAAAATGTTACAACTGTATTTGTCAGTTATGCCTCAGTTTTTAAAACCAGTACATATTTTTAAAAGTAAGAGAAATATTAGGTACTTATACTTTACCAGGTATTTTAAAATACATAAAGAGCTGCAAATATACATATAACGAATATAGAGACAGTTTAAACATTACCACCCTGATTCCTAACCCTAGCCCCATTTTGCATGGGAGGAAAACTGAAATTCCCTGAAACTATGTAACTCTCTGAAAGTCATACCATGAGAAAGTGGCAGAACTGATTTTTTAATCTCAGACCTATGTGTCTCCAACATCAGTGTTCTGACCCCTCTGTCATACTACTTCATTTTATTTTCCTAAATTCTCTATCTCTGTAAGAACTCCATCTTGCCAGTCTGTAGTTAATTTAGATAACGCCTGGTATCTTAGTAACTTCAGATGCTTGTCAGTGTCTTTAAAGAAGGCATGCCATTCAGAAGAGAGAAGGGCTCTTTCCTATAATTAACAGACCAAAGGAATAGTTGTGTTAAAAGGGACACAAATAGGTATTTCAATTTAAAAAAAAAAAACAAAAATTACATACCTTCTCAATGTTCATTCATGGTGTATACTTTGAAGTCCTTTGTTGAATGACATTTAAAACTCTGCAGAGTAATACACCATGTTTCAAGAAATGCAAACAGAGCCTTCCCTTTTTCTCTCCCCGGTTTACTGAAAGTTCAATTATTCTAATAGTCTGACATATATCTGGATTTACAAGTAATCTCTTAAGAGTGCCCTGCATCCATTTTGCTGTGCTCTGAAGCTACCCATTTCTGTCTGCTGAAAGAGTGCAGTTCAGCAACTTCATTTATTTTAATGCTTTCTTCAACCTACAGACCAGAAGTTAGTGACAAGAGGGTAATTTAGACAGCAAATTCCTTAATCTTTTCTGCTTCTGCCCAACAAAATGTAGCTTTAAAAAGACGGTGGCTTTTTTTTTTTAATTTTAAGGAAAGGGCTCTATATGCCCCAGTTATAACATTGTGATGATTTCATCATCATTTTCCAGACTCTGTTTGCTAGCTTGCATATTTTCCTTTTTATCACAATGAGTTTAGTAACAGAAGGGAACTACTTCCTCAAAGAGGTGATCTCATGCAAAACTATAACAAATTCTTTAAGATTTTCTATTAAAAATCTAGCTTAAATGGTGTGTTCATTATTGAAAGTTTTGTGATCAGTTATCAGGAAATTACCCCAAAGCATAAGCCCAGGTATCTAAAACAAAACTGTTCCTGCTCTGGTGATCCTTCCCAGTTGCCTCAGTCTTAGCCATCAGCAACTGTACTTAGATTATTGATGTCTGGAATGATGATCCAAGGACTTTGTAAGATCAGAATCATCAAGAAAGTCCAGGTGCCATTTGAAAATCATCCTCCTAATGACAGGAAAGCTAACTAGCATATTTTAGAATGCCTATTTAATAACAAAGATTGAAATAAAATATAGTCATAGAACTCTTAACCAGAAATCCAACTAAATAGAACAACCTATTTACCAGGAAGTCTGGTTAATCATATATTCTAGTGCATTTTGTACTTGAATTTACAAGGTCAGTAATATACAGCTGTCCCCAAAGTTAATTTTGGGTTGATTCATGTATAAACAGGTATTACAGGAAAACCAGGCCAAGTGTTCCTGCAGAAAGTCGGTGGATTTTTGTGGCTGTTCTTCCCACATAGTGGGAGGCAGGAAGGAATGGAGGATAAAAGGAGGCATAAAGGCCTCTGGGGTCAGATGCCACGTTGCATCAAGGTTCAGTTCCCACTGTTCCACTTATTCGACCTGACTTCATCACAGCAGAGAACACAATGCCATTCGCCAGATGTAAATATTCCCTCTTGGAGCTGTCAGACATTTTTGGTGGTTCACCAGCCTGACCTTCAAAATCATGTACATGACATTTATCTCAAGCCTAAAAGTTTTATGCCAGAGAATTTAAGCTGTGTGAGCATAGAAATAGCAGGTTCTTACATCACAGTTCAAATTTTTTAAAAGAAAACAATAACAACAAAACTTTGTCCCTTCATTTCTAGATCCTGGCAAGAGAAGGGAAGATAGAAAATATTGTCTTGTTTCACACTGTTATTTCATGACATCAAATTATACAATTGAAAATTGAAGCTAGAGTCCTAAATAATTAAAATGAATTTATCTTTTCAAGAAAGGTTATATGAGATTTAGTTTTTCGCCATTTCAAATGAGGTAGGTTTTTTTTTTCTGTTTTCCATTTATTTTGTGTTCTAAAAGGCATCTGAAAAACTGAGTCATAAAAGTGAGGTATTTAGTGATATTTTTTCTAAATACCTTGTGTTATAATAGTCAAAGCCGTTAGTTGTCCTTTTCTTTACAGAACCATGAACTCTGAGTTAGCCTGTAAATAAGACAGACAGTTTTCTCTTAAGTGGTGCCATTCTGAGATAATAGGCTACCTTTTGTAAAAGTAAGCAATATAATACATTTGGCAAAAAAGAGAGAAAAGGAAAGAAAAAGACAAATTTACCAATACCTCAAGTAGTTAAAGTTAAGCCCTCCTGGAAATTTCTCCACCTAGTTTGTCCTCCAGCTCAGATTTGTCCTTCTTTAACTATGATTATAGTTTCAAACTGGTCAACAGCAGACACGTAAGAATTTGCTAATGTTCCGTAATGGTTCATATGTGCTATCTCCCTAAACAGCCACATCTTAAGAAGGAATTCTTGTCTTTGTCCCCCTTTGCATCTTGCACAGTACGTGGGTGGCAAATATTTAAGAAGCGCTTGCTGATTTATCACTTGCTCTAAACTGCACAGCTACAGACACGCAAGAAAATTGTTCTACGACAGAAGTGGGGCTTTTTTAAAAGTCACAGGACAAAGATGATCCATCCAAAGAAAAAGTTTCAAAGGCTAAGCGCGAATCTAAGGTCTACTTCTCCAGACGCTAAAAAAACCATCACAGTGTTCTCTGTAGAGTCAAAAACAATGAGGTTTTAGTGACACTTGCACTTAACACCTGCAGGCCCATCCCACTAAGTGGGCCAGAGAATAAGGCAATTATCCAGGTGACTCATGGAAATAAGCCATTTTTAGCTGAAATAGCTAAGCCGTTCAGGCTAAAGTAGGCTGTTACCTGGGTCATTCAGGCAAAAGCAGGTTGGTTTAAATTTTCTGGGAGTAGGAGGTGGGGTGGAGGCCCGCAGAACTGAAAGATCAGCCAGGAGCTCTCCCACAGCCCTGGAATTGCTGCTTATGGTGTGACAGGCAGGTTCCAGGCACTGCTGGGAAGGGGAAGGAACTTATACTTTGGTGATCTCATACTCTACTGCACACGTACACCAGTGTAGTCTTAATATGAAATCAGGCGCTTCGAGTCTTAAGAAACCTTTTACCATCATTGATTGGTGGGAAGAGAAACACTTGGTTATACAGATCCTGACTCTGCAAGCACTGAAAAAGCACTTCGCAGACATCAATTCATCTAACAATAGATTCTGACATCAAAACCATAGTAATGTTCCTGGTCCATGTAGAAATAACACTGAAGATCTGTGTTATTCACGTTGTACACAATGCTGTTTCCTAGCCATGTCACCTGAAGCACATGAGTCCTTAACGCATTCTACCAAAGGAGTGATAAATGCCGGCCATCTGGGTGCTAGCCCAGAGCGCCCCCATCTGACGTCTGCCCAAGAGCTTTGTTGAAAAGCTACTTCCTCCACATCCAGCCCATTTCCAGCCAGGGCCGGGAACCATTTTGCTTTGCTGGCTCTTTGTAGTTTGATTGCTTGTACTTGTGTCTCAGTGGGACGGTCTGTGTTTTATTTGCCTATTCTGCTCACTGCAGCTCTAAAACCATAGTCCCTGCCAAAGAAACTATTGTAAGCCATTGTGTTTTTCAGGCTCAACTTCAGTGAAAATGGACAGAGAGTGATGAAACAGGGTGGAGTACAATAGAGAAGATGCCCCAAGGAGTAAGGACACTCATACAACCTCCAGGGACATTTCTTAGCCATAGATTAGTTTACCTGTAATCCCCTTGAGCGCTAGTGGTTCACAGTCCAGCCAGCCCTCTGAATCTATCATATCACATAGAATCAGAGGGCTACCTGGAGTGCAAACCCGAAACATTTTTTTTTTTTTATTTCAGAAGATTTCAAAAAGCAAAACTTTTTTTTAAAACTACACCCCAGCAACTAACTACATAGCATTTACACTGTCTTAGATATTATAATCTAGAGGTGATTTAAGGTATGAGGGAAGATATGAGTAGGTTATAAGCAAATGCCATTTTACATAAGGGAATTTACCCAAGGAGGGGTCCTGGAACCACATTAATCCTGAGTGAAGACTGTGTAGACTCTGGAATCAGGTTAGGCAGGTGTAGACTTCTAGTTCTATTTACTGATGGAATGACTTTAGAAAAGCTGCTTTAATCTCTGCAAATCTCAATTTCTTCATTTCCAATATAAGCATAAATACTAAAATAGCCTTACATAGTTGTTAAATCAGATAATACCTATAAAGCACTTAGCACAAGAATGGTAAAATAATAATAATAATAATAAGCTTTCTAACATGGTAGCTGTTTGATCACTGTCATCATCATTTTCGTCTACTGCTTTAGGGATTATCCAACCTACTGCTCTTCATGAGTGACGCTTATTCCCTAGACCATCCCAAAGTGAAACATGATTAACATCTTTCTTTCTTCTTTCATAATCCCACATTAGATTCATGGAATGATTGACATTTTCTAAGATATTTAACCAATATTTAGTATTAAGAAAGCCAGGAATGAATTGCCTTCAATATATTGCACAGGTTTTCATGTTTGGGGTATTTTGTTTCCCTTAAACACAGTCATAACCATTCATGAATTTGTATACCTAGGCTTAGACAGGAAAGAGGCATCTTCAAAGAGAAGGAAAAAACAGAGACAAGTTGTATTGGACATTTAGTTCATGAATCAGGGTTTTAGGGATTTGAGTTCAGGTTTTCAGAATGAGATAGAAGAGAATAAATTATAGCTAGTGACAGCAGAGAAGAAAGAAATCCTGATGAGCTAGACATAATGTCCATATTTCTTAAAACAAGAGTGAATCATGTCATTGTCTAAAAAGCACCAGTGTACCTAACATGCAAGAGAATATTTATAACAAAGTTGTCCTGGAAAATCTGAACTTAGTGGTTACTATCAGCTAGGACAACAAGTCTTGGAGAGTCCTTCATATATATTAGAATTTGGACTATTTGTTTCAAATCTAGTATGAAATGCCTTTCTATAGGGCCTCCCTGTCTAATAGTGAATCCCTGTCTGCCTTGAACTGACCAAAATATCCAAATAGCATTATCAGCCTTTGGAAATTTCACTTCTCCTTTAGAACTAAAAAATCTCTGATACATGTTTTTGGGTTTTGTAAGTATTTCCAGACATTTTTAAATACTCACCTCAATTTCATCCTAGTTAAATATCACTTTTTTATTAAAAAAAATAAAATTATTGGGTTCCATTTCTGATATCCGATGTTTTGTCCCTGATAAGAGGTCTGACATCTCTAAATCCCAAAGTGACAGGTAACTAAATTCAGCAGATTTGCTATTTATAAGTTCTTACCAATCGCAATGGGTTAAATTAATGGTTAAAGTTAAGGAGAATGTAGTCCTTCAATTATATACAAATTATCTTCTTTACTATCTGCAAATCAAATTAGAATAAAATTAAACTGAAAAATGTATGTCTTCAGTAAGGAAAAGAAAACATCCTGAAGAAAAATTACTTTCATCATCAACAATAGTATGTTTTATTACAATTCCATTAAGTTGCCTTGTTTATATTATTACTTTACTCTGTGACATTTCTCAAAGACTCCTTCTTTCCTTTCTGTTGAGTCCATGATGCCCAGCATGATTTACCCCCTTCCTAGCTCTCCAGACTTATTTTGTGCCCTTCTCCCCTGTTTGCCTTTCTGTAACCATGAAAGCCTCATTCAGTCTTCCAAAGATCTATATCCCTTCCTACCCTAGCCCCTTTGCATGTGCAGATCATCTCAACTTGTGTGCTGTCATTTCTCATCAGCCCCCTACCGCCACTGTTTCTTTATTGCAAATGCTCCCACCTCTATATACTCATCCTTCACAGCACTGCTGCTGCTCAGTTGTATCCAGCTGTTTGCGAACTCCTGGACTATAGCCCTCCAGGCTCCTCTGTCCATGGAATTTTCCAGACAAGAATATTGGAGTCGGTTGTCATTTCCTACTCCCGAGGATCTTCCTGACCTAAGGATTGAACCCACATCTCTTGTGTCTCCTGCATTAGCAGGTAGATTCTTCGCCACTCGCCACCTGGAAAGCTCATCCTTCACAGAACATGCTTATAATTGTAATGAATTCATTATTGCTGTCTCTTTCCTGGCTGGATTTAATTTCCATGAGAACAGACACTGTATCCTTCTTATCATAGCCCTATCTATCTTAATAAGAAAGCACACAGAAGAGGTGCTCACTAAAAGTTGGCTGCTGGAAGAAATACTACAGGTTTTAGAAAAATTTCTTGTTATCACTTTATAGCTTCTTCTTGGCTTAACTAACAATGTTATAGGTCTTCCTAGAAGCTGGCAGTCTTCTGTAGGTTCTATAAAACTACTCAGAAAGCAGTTAATGTCAATAGTCATTTTTTTAAGTCCCGAAGGAAATTAAGTTTATAGTGGGCAGAAATGCCTTTACTCATATCTGCCTAAGATGAAAGTACCTAGCCTTTTCATTAAAATTCCTTACCCGTTTGTCTGTTAATTTCAACTAGAATTCTTTCCTAACCAAGCCTTTTGTAGATAAAAATACTTTCTCTTGAACCATATGGTTTAATCTTTATCTTCAAAAGGAAAATGCTAACAACTAAAAACCTGATTCTTTATCAAATTCTTATCCATTTTCCCTCTTTCATTCTTTTTAATTAGTGTGATGTCACTGATCAACTCTAGTGTCCCAGCAAATGCTGCCGACCAAGAACAGAAACTACTCTGCAATTGTCCAAATTATAGTGAACATCAGATAAAAGGTTTGCTATCTCCTGTTCTCTATTTTCAGGAGCCATAAATAACCCAGCACAAGCAGAGCTCCCCTCTGCAAGCAACACAATATATCCTGGAATTTTGAATAGAGGGAGAGCAGTCTTGCAGTTTCAGTAATACAAGTGGAAGGCAAATAAATTATCTTCTTAGCAATCCAAGTTGACCGGAGCACCGTGACCAGCCAAGCCCCATCTTGCGCTCTGTGTTTCCTCCAGAAATGTCTTTGTATACAATGCTGCCACTATTTGCTATCCATGTGCGGTTAACACTAAAATAGAGAGGTGAAACAGCATTTCTGTTTGTGTTTGAAAGACTATTTAATAATTCACACAGTAATCAGATAATTCTCAAGCTGGCATGTCCTAAGATTTAAGACACAAGACCCATTCAAATAGAGAAAATAGGAAAGTTATCTGACTGTCCAAAGGGAGGAAGGCTGATACTGGTTTCCTTTGAGCTGTCCTGCGATTAAATGAAGTCTACAGCACAAGTGTCCTCGGGCCTTGGAGAGGGTTAGCTCAGGGAGCAATACAGTTTACCCAGGATCAGCTGCCAAAATGTGAACTTGGACGGCGCTCCACTTCCCTTATGACAGTAAAGAATGGAAAGTCTGGTCACACTGGAGATTCAGTTAAACTTGATTCGGATATTTAGGCTATGACTACCAGGATACAGTGCAGTTGAAATGGAGTTAATTTGACTAATGTGTTCCCTCTGGCCCCTGGACCTCATCCCCGCCCCCTCACTGACACACACACACACACACACACACACACACACACACACACAGCCTTTAAACTTGACCATCTCCTTCCTTTGCCGTCCTCTTTGTCTCCATCTCATGCCCTCAACTCCAGTTAACTCCTCGTCTTCTGTGTTCCCACAGTATCCTGTGCTAACCTCTGCCAAATGACTGACCATTTGGTTTTAATTACCTATTTGTCTGGATTTTTTTTTTTTTTTTACCTTCAGAAGACCCACGAGCTGCTTAATGGCAAGAATCTTATTTTATTTCTCCGTGTATTCCCAGCACCTAGTTCTGTTCCTGGCCAATAATTATTTGATAAAATAATGAATTAAGGAGTTATACTAAAAGATTCCCTGTGACGAAAAGGAGTCACAAAATGCAAGAACCAGGGAAAATCTTAATCTCCTTACTGTATTCTGAAATACACAGACTAAAAGTACCAACTCTGAGATTTCCAGAACTGTCCTCAGAGCTAGTGCAATGCCTGAGGAGCACCACAGTTGGCTATGTGCAGTGACAAGTTAGAAATTAAGAGGAAAATCTGGTACCCAGAATACTGGCCCCACTTCAACTTAACTTTTTGAGGATGCTGTCACTTCTCTCTAATCCTGGCATGGGAAAGCCTGCTCCCCTGTAACCAATAGGCCTGTCATATCGAGGAGACAGAAAATGTGTTCTTCTTCCTCACAGTGGTCTTCCTGACTTGTTCCACCAAATTTACTGCTTCTTTGAAACCCTCCATCTAATGAGCTTGCTCTCTTACCCACACCATCCATCATCTACTGATATCCGTTTCTCCACCCGATATTGATTGAGAATATTGAAACTTGGCTTAGAGTTTTTCCCTTCCTGTAATTCCCCACCCGTTATCTTAGGCAACTCCACTTCCCACACTAAAAAATCATTTTAACTTCCTGTTCCTTGACCTCCTCTGATCCAGTGTTTGTATCTAAGCACCAGAGTCCCAGTTCTTCAGTTCACTTACCCCACAGGCTGTTTTCTCCTGTGGAGGGTACTGATTGGAAAAGGGGGGAGGATGGATGAAGACAGGGGTTTGACTTAGGCTGAGAACCCTGAGCAAAAGAGAAATTGTGACCCATGTAACATGGTACCTCATCTTAGACAAGCAAGAGCAAGACAGGATGAATCCACAATGTCAAGCACAACAATGGAAGGTAACACTAGTCAGATGGCTAGAATCTAGAATCAGAGTGTCTAGCACTCTCACAGCGGCCTAACAGGACCCTGCAGTTATTGGTTCATCTTCCCCTCACATTTCCCCATCTTATCTTCATCTCCACCTTTGGAAATTAGCCTGATTCTGCCAGATCTGTTCAGGTCTTGTGTAGTGCGAATGAAAGGAAAGAAAGGTCTGGGGAGACTAGAGAAGGAAAGGAATGAATCAATGCAGTCTGGGGCTGTGCTTAGTCACTCAGTCGTGTCCGACTCTGTGCGACCCTGTGGACTGTAGCCCACCAGGCTCCTCTGTCCATAGGATTCTCTAGGCAAGAATACTAGAGTGGGTTGGCATGCCCTCCTCCAGGGGCTCTTACCAACCCAGGGATCAAACCCACATCTCCCACATTGCAGACAGATTCTTTACTGTCTGAGTCACCAGGGAAACCCAGTCAGGAACTGGAGGAGAGTAATAGGCGGACATCATCAGGACAGGCTCCCCAGGACTAGAGTAAAGCAGGGAGGAATGGGAGCTGGAAATAGGATGCCCTGACTATACAATTACAAAGGAAAGAAAACAATTCCAAAATTAGATCCCATTTACACCTTCCAAGAAATACAAATGGAATTCCTCTGTGTGTGTGTGTGTGTGTGTGCGTGTACTCACACATGTGTGCATTTGTGCGTGTGCAAGTTATCACATAAGTTGTAGTCTCAATTGAATTACTTTGGAATTCAATGTGAGTGGTTGATAATAAGACAGTGGACCAACTGAGCAAGGACATTTAGGATGCCTGGAATTCTATGAATGTTACTGACTAGCCCCTGAGTGAGCAGAGAGCTGAGGAGGCACAGAACCAAGATGGGCAGCCTTGAACTCCCACTACTGCTAGTGAGCAGGGTGCCAACTCCTAACCTGGATCAACCCAACCATCTGTTTCTGTGGGCTTGCTCCCAAGCTACCAAATGCAGTCGGAGGAAACTGGCTCTAAAACCGATTTATAATTTACAAGCTCAGCTGGACTGTCAGTGCTGCTCAGCAATTCTTTTACTTACCCATGATTGGCTCCCTTTCTCATTCTCAATAGCAGCTGTGCCAATATCTTATCATTCTTTTTCAGGGCTCCAAACCATACACTCCATTCATATGGTGCATTCAGAAATTGTTTATTGAGCACTTACTATAATCCAAACCCTTTCTAGGGGCTTGTGGAAGACAAAAAATGGTCACACATTCATGACGTTTCTCTCCATCAAAAATATGGGGCCAATTTTCCTACCCCATCATGCTATTTCATCTGCTTTGGTGAGTAGAATAGAGCAGAAATAATGTTGAAGTACTTTCAGGCGAGATCTCAAGAGTCCCTGCAGCTTCCTCTCACCCTCCTGGAACCCTGAGAACATCCTGCTCTGAAAAGCCCTAATCTAGTCTCCATGAGGTTGAACAACCACAAGGATAGAAACATCTAGTCAGTTCAGCCATCACAGCTCAGCCCAGCTACCAACCAGCCCACCAACTGAAGGCAGCTATGAGGAAGCCCCTCTGGTCTTTCTCCATTTCCTTCTCTCTCTGCTTGAAAGAAGCCGATTGTTGCCAGATTTCATCTCTTTCATGTAATGATCATAGCAGCTGATAATAGCCAATGCACACTCTTACTTTGATTCTTCAAACCTGCCTCCAACCTGCTCTTCTGTATCAATCTACTCCACTATTCATCACATTCATCAAGCCTATGTATGGTCCAGGCCTCTGGATTGCTCATTATTTTCTAGAGATACCCTATTTGTATGTTCACAGTGCCTTTGCCTTTGCTCGTCATTGATGATTAAAACTCTAGATGTATTTTCAAGGTTCCGCTGTAATATATTTTTTTGTGAAGTCCACAACCTTATCCATCCAAACACTTCTGTCAAAGTAAGTATCTTGTTCCTCTCTTGTCCCAGAGTAGTTCTTTAAATCCTAGTAGAATGTTGGGAGAAGGCAATGGCACCCCACTCCAGTACTCTTGCCTGGAAAATCCCATGGATGGAGGAGCCTGGTAGGCTGCAGTCCATGGGGTCGCTAAGAGTCGAACACGACTGAGCGACTTCACTTTCACTTTTCACTTTCATGCATTGGAGAAGGAAATGGCAACCCACTGCAGTGTTCTTGCCTGGAGAATTCCAGGGACGGGGGAGCCTGGTGGGCTGCCGTCTATGGGGTCGCACAGAGTTGGACACGGCTGAAGCGACTTAGCAGCAGCAGCAACAGTAGAATGTTACACTGTTTTTTTTTCTTTTTTATACAGAGTGAAGTAAGTCAAGAAAGAGAAAAACAAATGTTGTGTATCGCATGCATATGAAATCTAAAAAGATGGTACTGATGAACCTGTTTGCAGGGCACCAGTGAAAACGCAGACATAGAAAACAGACTTGCGGACACAGTGGGAAAGGAGAGGGTGGACAGATTGAGAGAGTAACGTGGAAACATACATATTACATTTGTGAAATAGACAGCCAGTGAGAATCTGCTGTGTGAAGCAGGGAGCTCAACCTAGTGCTCTGTAATGGTGTTTCATAGTCATAGTTTATATCTTTTTGTCACTCAGTCTGCATCTTAACCTTTAGTTACTCAAGAATGGTAATTTGGGATCACAGATCTCTGGTATGTAATATAGAACATAGTGGGGCTTAATGTTTATTATAATTAACCATATATATACAAAGCTAACAGTGTTCTAGTCACTTGAATAATTCTGTGCACCCGCATCTCACCAATCATCACTGCCAAATTAAGTCTGCATCAGTCTTTTGTGATATTAACTCAACCAGAATGACCAAGCTAGCCATGGGACAATCAGATCCTTTTACCCCAAGAGTGCCATTTTAATGTGTTCAGAGCATTGAAAGGGAGATGTTCTTAATACACAGATTGCATAAAAAATTTAATGCACTCTGTTTCCAAAGAGCAGGCACTTTATTTTCTTCTTGCCACCAAGCGAAGACTCATTATCTAATTTTGTGCATCAGTCTTAAAATTGTTTATAGATACAGACCATTACTTTAAAAAGACAATTTTTGGTAGCTGCTTAGAACTACCTCATTTAAATGCATGAAATCCTGAAAATATAATCCATTTTCAATTCATGAAATCATTGAAAAATGCACAGAAGCATAGAAAAATTGATATCTCTTAGAAGATTCTAGCTCACATTGATTTATATTTCTGCTTATAGCACAAAGCTCTTGAGAAACATATAATCTTATTTTGTGAAGGTTACAGGTATGTATATAAAATATTCTATTACATGACTTTTATTTTCCACTCATATTTATTTTTATAATATTTCAAATCTTAAGCATTTCACATATGCTTTCTGGTGGTGTTTTTATTTTTTTTCCCACTTAGATTTGTGGCTTGTTAAAGCTAGAATTAACCTGAAGACATATAGCCCAATTCCTTTATTGTACTGAAATTCAGGAAGGTCGAGTGACTTACCTAAGTTTACAGAGTAAGAAAACGGTGAGGTTAACAAGGTCTCCTGAGCCCCCTAAAAATGGAAGCAATATAGAAAAACTAACGTTTAATGAAGAGCTCTGAATTCTACTCTCAGATCAATTAGACATTTTTTCATTTGTAAGAGATTGGAGAGAAAATGTAATCCTGCTTTTTCTAAACTGACAGAGTACCACACAATCCATATCAACCATTATTCTACCAGAGAATCTGTGACTTCTAAAACTCCTCTTCTTGGTCAGTCTGATTAGAGGTTTATTTTATATTTCAACACAGTTTGCTTATACACACACACACGTGTGCACACATATTCAGTAGCCTAGCTTTAACTGGAAGATGTCTGCTTAACTAATGTGTATGTCTAACCTCCAGTGCGAAGAGTTGGCTCATTGGAAAAGACTGATGCTGGGAGGGATTGGGGGCAGGAGGAGAAGGGGACGACCGAGGATGAGATGGCTGGATGGCATCACTGACTCGATGGACGTGAGTCTGAGGGAACTCTGAGAGTTGGTGATGGACAGGGAGGCCTGGCGTGCTGCGATTCATGGGGTCACAAAGAGTCGGACACGACTGAGTTACTGAACTGAACTGAAGCTACAGTAATGAAAATCTTAACCATGCCTGAATCCCTCAGATGCATCAGTCACTTTTTTCTTGGTGACTTAATTGCTTCCTTCCATTTAATTACTTTGCGGATTAACTGTGGCAAATGTATTCCAATAATAGGTTAATTTACAAAGAGCAGGAAGCTTTCCTCACAGTCCCAGGGGAAATTTAGCACTTCCGACTGTAACTCTGCAATACAGATCTCATGTTTCTTTTAGCCCTTAAGCCATGTGTGTCACCCTACTTGTTTGGGTGTAAAAAAAAAAAAAAAAATGTCATGGGATGCACTGTTTCCATGCATGCTAGCATTTGTACACAATTCTGGCAGGAGTAAAGATGGCTGTTCTTAATCCCAGCCATACAGGAAGCCGTTTCTTTCCAAATCAAGTCGTTAATGCTAAACAAGCAAACCATGCAGCCAAGACAAAAATCAATTTGCAAAAAAGGGAAGCTTTTTTTTTCCAGACACTCCAGCAGTCACTGGGGAATGATGCTTTTAAAGATCTAATGCTTAAGTGTATTACAGTATTAGGTTAGGTTGATCCTATTTTTCTAGTTGGATTTATTTTATTTGAGAGTCAAGGTGATTAGTAGTACTGAATACTACCAGCATTGTTTTCACTACTAGAAGAAATACTTTTCCTTCTGAATAATAAGCATAGAATTTAGTCCAGTGACCTTTATTTGACCTGCAGGACACTTGTGTCTGGGCATCTTCCAATGGCTAGAGGCTCCGTAACAGTGGTCCCCAAACTCTGTCACACATTAGAATCACCTGAAGAGCCTTTAAAAATTCAGATGCCCAGACTGCACTAGTCCCAATTAAATCAAAATATCTGGTGAGTGAAGCCAACCATTAGTACTTTTTTGGTTTTTTTTTTAATTTATTCTTTATTGAGGTATAGCTAATTTACAATGTTGTGTTAATTTCTGCTGAGAAGCAAAGTGACTCAGTTATGCATATGTGTATTCTTTTTATATTATTTTTCATTATGGTTTATCCCATAATAGTTTATCCCAGGATATAGTTCCCTGTGCTATTCAGTAGGACCTTGTTGTTATCTTATTTATATGTAATAGTTTGTATCTGCTAACCTCAACCTCCCAATCCCACTAGAATTTTTAATAAATCTTCAGATGGATTGCAAAGAGCACAAAAGTTTGGAACCTACCGTTCCGTGATATTTCTGACTCATATTTCTTTCCAGTAGATAAAGTCTCAGAACAAGTTTGTGTATGGAATTTCCTTCTCTGTTCTGACTTCTACTTTTGTAAAAACAAGAAATCTTAAAGATGTATGTAGTTGGAGGGTATATTTATTAAAATAGAGGAAAATTAATGTTCATATTATGAGCTAGGAAACAATTTATACCCTTAGATATACCTATTTTAATTTGTGAATCTATTTTAAAGATAAAGTATGCAGATATGTGTAATAGATGTACATGCAGTGTTAAATATAACTTTAAAATATTTAAATAAATGTTTTACTAAGGTATCATAACTTAATGAATTATGAAGCAACTACAAGAAAAACATTGTGCTTTCATTCAATATTTTTCATTAAATAAGAAAATCTTTCCAATATGTTAAGTATAAAAGTTTGGCCTAGATGTATATATCCATATATAAAAACGTTCTGTATATATCAAATATATGTCCATATATGTGCATGTGTGTGCATAAAGTATTTGAAAGTATGTACATGGACAAATATGCCTAAATGCAAAAAGATAGGTCTGGACGGTCACACTTTAAACTGCAAGCAGAGTTTACTCTGGACAGGTTAGTAGGGCTGGGTGAAGGAAGGTGTTCTCTTTGTATTGGATGTACTTTTTTATTATTTGTGTTTTTATAATGTTATGATATGTATCATTAAAATTTTAAAATTTTAAACAATTTAAAAAACAGAAAAGTAAACTCTGATATATATGGATAAAAAAAGTTCAACAAAATGTAAATATATCTGATTTAGCCATCTTGGATGGCATCACCAACTCGATGGACATGAGTTTGAGCAAGTTTCGGGAGTTGGTGATGGACAGGGAAGCCTGGTGTGCTGCAGTCCATGGGGTCGCAGAGTCAGACACAACTGAGTGACTGAACTGAACTGAACTGAGCCATATATGTGCTTTTTTCCCCCTTTGATACACATTCTAGGAATTTTTCCCCACTTCTTTACTAAATATCTAGTATAGTTAGAAAAATTAAAAATGTTAAACCTTAGGAATAGATTATTAAATAATTGATCTTCAGATTTGACAGGATTAATTCACATTGCAAAGACATTCTCACCTTGCTGGACAGGTGAGGAATGATATTTGTATCTGATTTAGTTTTTACACTGAGTTTAAAAGCCCTTTAGAAAACACTATTCTGATCTTGCTTACTCCATTATCATTTCATATTGTCTTTAATCTGTTTCAAGTTGCCTTTAACAGAGCAGTTACTCTGTGTGCTTAGCAGTTTAAAAAAGAGGAGGGAAAGTTCTAATTTTATTTTAATAACAAGAGATAGCACATTTCACATCATCTAGATAGTCCCACAGCTGAAGCTTAAAGTTCTTCACGTGGGAAAAATCGTAACCAACACAAGTGCCCACCAAACAAGGGAAGTGTAAACTATACCACAACTGTTTAACAAGGAAACTAAATGAACAGTAATCTACATGTGAACTAAGTGGGGAAAATGAAAAACAGCAAACACGGACAGTTAAATCAGAAAAACTGAGCTAAAGAAGGTCTGGAAACTTTTCATACAAGTAAAGTAATTCATTTAGAACTTATTGCTATAATTTCTATCAGTGAAGCTTGATTTTGAAGACTTTTTCAATAAGGCTGATTCGAGGAGGTAAAAGTCCTTTGGTTTGTTTGCAAATTTACTTAAAACTTACAAAGAAGGAAGGGATAAAATTAGCCAAGATGTCAAACACCCCCGCCCCTCAGTCTGTAGCAGAGGTTTGGAAATTCCTAAAAGTTGCTAAGGATGAAGATTGGGTTTGGTGAGAAAATATAAACAAGAGGTTAGAGAAAAAACATTATACCAAAAAGCAGATGAATCTTTAGGGCCTAAACTGGCTTCATGTGCATGCCATTTTTGCTCAACTAGAAATCCCAATAAAATTGATTATTGAACCCTATGTCCCCAAGTAACTTATTTTCACTAATGATCTGAATGTACGTAATATTTTGGGGTTTTGGCCATATTACATGGCTTGAGGATTGATCTTATTTTCCCAACCAGGGATTGAACCCAGGCCATGGCAATGTGAAAGCATCTAGTCCTAACCACGGGACCACCAGGGAATTCCCATGAATGTAAATAAAGATAATTAAATATATAAGGCACAGTCTCCTGCTATAATGGCTGCTATAATTAAACAACCCAGAAAATGTTAGTGACTCAACACCATGGAAATGATTTCTTTGTTCAAGAGTAGGTTCAATGCAGGATCAATGGAGGAGCTAGAGGGGTGGCCTTCCAACCAGTGATTTGGGGCCCAAGACTCCTGTCATCTTATAGCCAAATCCTCTCCTGCGGCCTAGAAATCTTTTACTTCCACTAATAAAGAGTGAAAGAGTAGGCGGAGAAGAAAAAGACATCACTTCTGCTCACGTTCCATTAATGAGAACTGAACACAAGTCTTCCCTGAGGTGTAGCTGCCTTCTGGGCAGGCACATCCTAGCAACGCTGCCTTATTAAAGAAGTGGAGCACAGATCTTTGAATGACAGTGAGGCAAGTCATCTGGACCACAAGTGCTTTTTCAAATATCAGTGATGGTCTTATCAGAGGTTCACTTCTCAATGGCCTAATCTAAATATGTTGTACCTATTTTCTCTAGCTTATAATTGTTCTCCAGATAGAACAAATATGCACACTTCTAGTTCCCAACTGGACAATCAGAGCAGGGACAACCTTTTCTCAAATTAGAAAAAAATTCTTTTGTACTCAGAATTCTGAAAGAGCAAAGTTATGCTCAACTAATGGTGACTCTGGATAAACTCTATTAATTTCCATCTTCACCCTAGTCTGAGAGACATGGAGCAGCTTCTGTTTTCTCTCATACCGCCCATAGGCCCTGAATGAATTGTTAGGGTGCTTTCACCTTTTAAGACAAATTAATAGCTCCTAAGTAATAAGCCAACCTAGTTTTAAGGTAGGTAGATTTTAAGTTTAATTAAGCTCTTTCCATTGTCATTTATGTCTTATCCTCTTCATTTCATCTTTCTTTGATGCAACACTTGCTTCTTTCAGCATTTTACTCCCCTTCTCATCAATTTTTTGTTGAAGAGTATACATTTTTAAATCTCTTTCATGGCAGACTCATGTGTCACCAGGGTTAGTTGTTACATTTAACTAATATTTTGCAATAAGTGATATATGGTTAATGAAAAGCCATTTACTTCATTTCCAAAATTCTGAAGTAGCGACTATATCTTGCTTTGTGGGATTATTAACCTAGTATGGAAATTTACATTCTTTATATTTTAATAAAAATAACATCTGTATTTAAGATTTTCCTTGATTATAGTAATCTCATCAGTCATTTCATACATGTAGAAATAGGCTTTATAGCTGTTCCTTTCCTCCCCATTACTGCCCATAAGTCAGATGCTGCCTGTCACAAATTCCCAATAAACATGAACATGCCCTCAGGGACTGCTGCTGGGCAAACAGAGTAGAAATGGATCTGGGCCGACCCATTACTGTTTCTGTAAAAGCACATACCCTCCTGAGGGTGAGTCACATGTTAAGACAAGTCTGTTTTTGTGTCATCTAGGCTATAAGCCTAGATGAATCTAGCGTAACTGTATTATAATAATGTGAACCCTGTAGTCTAAGTCCATTATCATACAGTGTTGTTAAGATAGAACTCCTTTGGTGATATGGAAAATATCTAAAAATATTGTCTTTGAATGGTGACCAAAAATATATAAAATAGTTTTCTATTTTTGTAAGACAGCCAACTGTTCTTTATTATGATCCCTCCTGTTCCTTACTAGTAGCTCAGAAAATTCAATATCTAGATGTTTCTTTGATCTACTTTGCCTTATGTCTTCTAGCCAGAGCTGCAAGCTTTTCTCAATTGTGTCTGAGAGAGAGGAAAAGAAAGAGAAAAACTGTGATCTGTACACTTGGTCTTAAGTGGCACAATCAAAGCTTTGGTACTGCTTTATGTATTATTGAACTCAGTAACAGATCTATTATGTCTTTTAATATACCCATAATATACCCCTATACAAAGCCAGGGTGGCTTCCCTCCTGGGTCACGTGGTAAAGAATCTGCCTACAATGTAGCAAACCTGGGTTTAATTCCTGGGTCAAGAATATCCCTTGGAGAAGGTAATGGCAACCCACTCCAGTATTCTTGCCTGGAAAATCCCATGGACAGAGGATCCTGGCGGGCTATAGCCCATGGGGTCACAAAGAGTTGAACACGACTGAGCAGTTAACTCATTCACACATTCATCCAAAGCCATGTTACGGTCATTATTTAGTACAGTGTTCTTAGAAGTTCATCCCCATTATCAAATGTGTAATCATCACCTCTGATGTGTAAGCCATTGGGTTAGGTAACTGAGTGGCAATGGGGTATGGAGAAGACACAAAGAAAATGAAACTCCATTATTTTAGCAATCTGAATTTTAGGGTTAACAGTGAATGTGTAATCTGAACATTGTCCTACCTATTAAAATAACTACAGCTGCAAGAAATATTGATTCTTCAAGACCTTTGCTATCTATTGCCTTCTTATCAAGGCCACCAATCCTGATGTCCTTGATCAATTGCAAAGTTTCAGGGTTTGAGGTTGAAATTACCTGTAACTTGAACCACTCAAATAAGACCTCACATTCTTACCAAACTTTTCTTATCTTAGTCTAAAATCATATATAACTGCATCTATATAATTTTGTTCAAGCTATTCTACATAGTGCCCTCTTTTCTGTGGTTCTCCTGCTTCAGAATATACATATCATGAGGAGTTTTAGTCTTGTTAAATTGTTTTAGTGTAGAAATATCATCATCTTTTCTGACCTATTTATATAGACTGCAATGACACTGTAATAGAAGTCTCTATTCTTAACAGCAGTAGAATATTACCCACTCATAATACTAATAAACATTTTTACTAAATATAAAATCAGTTCTGTTATCATGCAGTTAGAGCCATTACTTTTATAGATTCATTTGCTGGGTAGAACATTTCCGGGGACTGCTGTTTATTGCTGATAAATATAGCTTGCTTATTTAAGCTCTTTACCTTTTTCTAACCCTGCTGAGAGATCTTCTGAAGCCAGAAGCTTTAGAATGACATAGGTAGGTAATGTGCTGAAAGCATCAGACAACCTCTTATTGGAGGCACCATGATCAGATAATAAAGAAACCACCGTAACTCAAGGTCAAATGATCCTTAATCTAAAAACAATCTCTAAATGACATGAGAAGGGCTTTAACCTTAACATCCACTGCATTTGAGGCCCTATTTTATCTCCCTGCAGAGTAAAGTCAATAATATGAGAATCATAAACTGAGCAGGATTGCAAATCCTCTTATCTTACCTGCTAGAAATCAAGCAAGTGGGGAAAAGCATTGTTTCACTAATGCAAAGAAATTTAAAAACTAGTTCATAAGATGATTGTTTCATATAAGCAGTGGTCAAATAATGTTATTTGATGCGAATTTTTTTCTCTGCTTGCTTCCTGAATTCACTATTTCACATTTTAGAAAGTCATTCTGTTGGAAAAAAAAAAGTCAAAGATATGCAAAAATAAAATTAGGCTTATTAATCATTTTGTAATTAGACAACTTGAGAAAACTTTTTATTCAAAGAGAATCTTAATGTATGGATGTGAGAGTTGGCTATAAAGAAAGCTGAGCGCCAAAGAATTGATGCTTTTGAACTGTGGTGTTGGAGAAGACTCTTGAGAGTCCCTTGGACTGCAAGGAGATCCAACCAGTCCGTCCTAAAGGAGATCAAGTCCTGGGTGTTCATTGGAGGGACTGATGTTGAGGCTGAAACTCCAATACTTTGGCCACCTGATGCGAAGAGCTTACTCACTGGAAAAGACCCTGATGCTGGGAAAGATTAAAGGCAGGAGTGGAAGGGGATGACAGAGGATGAGATAGTTGGATGGCATCATCGACTCGATGGACATGGGTTTGGGTGGACTCCGAGAGTTGGTGATGGACAGGGAGGCCTGGCGTGCTGTGATTCATGGGGTCACAAAGAGTCGGACACAACTGAACGACTGAAATGAACTGAACTCAACTCTACCCTATACCTTGTGTATCCAGAATCTAAAACAGAAATTAAATTCAATAATTCATATTTCTGTATTGAGTTTTATGCTTTCTAATACTTATATTCATACTTATTCCTACAAACAAAGGGATGAAGTAGTCATTTGGATAATTTTTTAATCGGATTTTAATTTTATTTTCTTAGAGAAAAGATTCGTGGAGTAATGCTTCTGAAACTTTAATAGGCACACAGTCACCTGGAGACCTTGTTAAAATGCAGGTTCTGATTCAGCAGGTTTGGGTAGGGCTTACGAATCGGCAATTCTAACAAGCAACTGTGTATGTGGGTGCTCGGTCGCTTCAGTCGTGTCCGACTCTTTGCCACCCTCTGGACTGTAGCCTACCAGGCTCCTCAGTTCATGGGATTCTCCAGGCAAGAATACTGGAGCGGGTTGCCAAGCCCTCCTCCAGGGGATCTTCCTGACGCAGGAACTGAACTTGTGTCTCCTGTGTCTAGGGGTACCAATTCTGGTAGTCCAAGGCTCATACTTTTAGTGGTAACATCACATAATTTTGTGTTATTCCTGCACAATATTCAAAGAGTAGGTGAAGGGGGACTAAAAGTGAAGATAGATTTTCGAGAAATTCTCATTCTTTGCTTTCCTTTGCATGCATAGATATGCCTAACGTTTTTAAAAAAGCAAACAGAGAGTACATGTTTTATCCTTTGTAAAACACAATCCAAATGCAGAATTAGCACTATTATGGTGTATACTAAACTTTGCATCAACATCTAATGCACTTCTTATTAATTCATGGACTACTAATTTAATCTTCCCACTTTGGTCGGTCATGAAGTAAACAGCTTTCAGATTGTTGAGGAAATATAAATGTAAATGTGACCAATCAAAACATTCAGTTAGGTTCCACTGAATGGTTTATAAATAATAGTGTAAGAAGATTATTTTATATTAGAAATGCACTAAAAGTAGCATTTTTCTTTGTTGAGCTCAGAAATTAACCTATTTACTTAAAATGCTGGCTCAGCCCTTGGACAGATTCCTTGACTTCACTGAGGAGTTCAAACTATGTTAAATCTTTTAATAAAGCTCTGGGGGAAATTCCACTGCCATACGATGAAATTCCATTACGTATTACTTATTTTTGGCTCTCCAACTGATAATAAAACACATCAAATGGCATTTCTCTTTATTTTTTCCCAAAGTTTGGTTATTGTGCTACTATTTATGTATTCTTCAAGGAGAGTGTTTCTGCTTAAAAATATTTTTAATTTTATTTTTCAAGAAGTACTAAAATATGTAAGTTTAGTTATTGTAATGACATCATAGTATATTAAAAGTTATGAATTAGCAATTATCCTGCTTAATGATTTCCATAAATATTCTGCCATGTATAGTGTTAAAATGCCAACAGATACCTTTATAGCAGAAAAGATTTATTTTCTAAACGTCCTCCACATAGTTAGCGTCTAATAAATATTCATGTATGAACTGTAGCCTAATTCTTTGATGGCTGAGCAAGAACTGCTGCAATGGGTCTGGACTTTCAATTTTAAAGGAGGGAAAAATGTACATTAAAAAAATAGAGTACTTTATTCCTATCGAGTACCTGTCACAAAGTATCCCTTTAATAGGTGTTTGATGATCATGGTATTGATTATAAGTTAACATTTGCAGAAAGTTTTACAGTTAACGAAATAATTTCACTCATAGAACCCTGTTAAATATGTGAGGAATAGAGACATGTGGCCCAGATCCCTCTTAGAGCAATGACATTTTGCCCCCTTCAGGTCAGATCAGTGATATCTTTTGAAAAATGGCCTATATCCAGTGACACACAGAGGCAGAGGTATTGCTACAGACTAAATGTTCTTGTCCCCCACCCCCTATTCCTATGGTGAAACCTAACTCCGCATGTGATCATATTCGGCCGTGGGGTCTTTGGAAGGTACTTAGGTCGTGAAGCTGGAGCCCTCATTAGTGGGATTAGTACCCTCATAAAAGAGACCCTACAGAACTACCTAGCCCTTCTGACTGAGGCCCCTAGGCTCCCTCTGTCCTGAGGACACACCAAGAAGACAGCTGTCTTTGCCTCAGGAAATGAGCCCTCACCAGACACTGAATTATCTGGCACCCTGATGTTGGACTTCTAGCCTCTAGAGAGATGAGAAATAAATCTTTATGTTTTAAGCCACCAAGTCTATGGCATTTTTGTTATGGCAGCCCAAAATGACAAAGACTGTTATAAAGGTCCAAGGCACTTTGGATCAATGAAGGGCCAATTCAAGCTTGATTTTTTCCCTTTATCTAATTTTGATTTTATAAACTTTGTTTTCATAGGAGTTGATCCCAAGAGTTTACCCAACCTGGCACAATAGGCATTGTCATCCTTGTCTTATAGATCAGGAAAAGTGAAAGTGAAGTCATTCAGTCGTGTCCGACTCTTTGCAACCCCATGGACTGTAGCCTACCACACTCCTCTGTCCATGGGGTTTTCCAGGCAAGAGTACTGGAGTGGGTTGCCATTTCCTTCTCCAGAGGATCTTCCCGACCCAGGGACTGAACCTGGGTCTCCCGCATTGTTGGCAGACGCTTTACCATCTGAGCCACCAGGGAAGACTGGAAGATAGGTCAGGAAACAAAGGCTCAAAGGTGAGGAATGAGTTGCCTGGGTTTGGCAGTTTAGCCAAATCATGAGCTGAGTCCTTCTCATTGCAAGTCTTACTTCCTCTACTTTGGGACTCTGTGGCCTGTCAGATCTTTGAAATAGATTTTATCTACACTTCAGGAGGTGCACTGAACTAAAGCAGCTGCTTGTTGTTTGGTCTCTTTAGTATTGTCTGACTCTTTTGTGACCCTGTGGACTGTAGCCCTCCAGGCTCTCTGTCCATGGGATTTCTCAGGCAAGAATACTGGAATGGGCTTCCATTTCCTTCCCCAGGGAATCTTCTCGACCCAGGGATTGAGCCCCTGTCTCCTACATTGGCTGGCAGATTCTTTACCACTGAGCCACCCCAAAGCATCCTGAAGTCCCTTTAGTTATTTTCCAAATGTTTGGTGCCGGATATTCCTTTTTTCCACCTTTACCTCAACAAGTGCAATGGAAACTAGAATACACTTAACACTGTCTATTCTCAGGCTTGCTGCTCTAACACATTCTTATATGAAATTCAGAACACCCTAGGAAGAAAGGGTCAATATTGAGACAGAAGAGTCTAGGGCAGGGCCAAAGATAGGCATAAACCAGCGGAAAACCAGGATTCACAAAAAAGAGTTAGAGCAAGGGGTTAGAGCAAGGGAAATGTCAGGGCAGGGAACAGGCGGGAAAACTGAGACAAAGAGGCAAGAGATGGCAGAAATAGAGGCATTCCTTCCCAGGTTTCTGCAGCTGCTCTGTCTACGAGCCCTCAGCTCTAGGAGATACTGGACATGCTTCAAAGAGATCTGCCTTTTTACTGATTAACCAGTTTCCTCTTCTCCAGCTATCCTGCGTTAGCCCTGGGGAATGGGAGGGTCCTTAAAAGCTTGACATGGAGCACATTCTATAGCTGTGAATAGCTCTGAGCATGTCATAGTACTTCAAGTCAAATCAAACACCAGCCATAACTCAAGCATACCATGGGTCTTCATTATGAGAAAGTGAAAGTCGCTCAGCCATGTCAGACTCTTTGCAACCCTAGACCAGAATACTGGAGTGGGTAGCCTTTCCCTTCTCCAGGGGATCTTCCCAACCCATGGATTGAACCCAAGTCTCCCGCATTGGGGGTGAATTCTTTACCAGCTGAGACACAAGGGAAGCCCAAGAATTTTGGAGTGGGTAGCCTATCCCTTCTCCAGCAGATCTGTCCAACCCAGGAATCGAACCAGGGTCTCCTGCATTGCAGGCAGATTCTTTACCAACTGAGCTGTCAGGGAATCCCCTTCATTAGGAGTCATTATCAAAGAAGGCATTTTGCAAAACAAATCTATGGTCCTGATTATTTTATTTGATGGGGCTTCCCACATGGCTCAGTGTTAAAAGAATCTGCCTGCCAGTCAAAGCAGGAGACACAGGAGTTGCAACTTCCATCCCTGGGTCAGGAAGATCTCTTGTAGGAGGAAATGGCAACCCATTCCAGTATTCTTGCCTAGAAAATTCCATGGACAGAAGAGCCTGGCAGACTATCGTCCACAAGGTGGCAAAAAGTCGGACATGGCTTAGTGACTAAGCACAGATTTTATTTGATAGCACACATTCCCAATAGAAGAAGGAAAAAAATAAGAATTGTTCCTTTGCATTTGTTGTAATAGGAATTGATCAGCTTTTCTAATGAGAAGAAAATGTTCACTGGTGAATTTTTCAGTCTGTTATTGAGGATTTAAAATTGAACAAAAAGGAGAGGGAACTCAGGGTGAGACTCTAAGCATGAAACCAGTGTCTAATGTACCTAGTAATTCACACAAGAAAATAATTAAAGAGTCCATAGGATGTAGCACTTAGGTCCTAGTTGCCTGAATACCAGTTACCAAACATATAATGTGATGTTCATGCAAGAAAACCAGTACATCTACCCCACAGACGTTACTGCATCTTGGCAAAATAAGAGTCACAAGTGGCAATGCTTATGGAAAGCAGCACACTTCTGTGTCAGGAAGATATATACCTTTGTGAAAATTCCAAAATCAGGGATGGCAGAATGATAAACAACAATCTGGGTAGAGATTAAAGGAAAAAACATCAAAACGATATTACTGTTGGAGAGGATGAGATAGGGATGATGGTTGGTAAATTAGCCATTCCAGGCAGAATGAAAGAATGGATGATCCCTTCCTAACACTGATCACACGTCTGGCACAGATACAGAGGCGGGAACAGAAGCGATGCAGAATTGTGCTTATCGTGACATCTCCAGAAAGTCCGTCAGCTGAAAGTGTAGCAGTGGATAACATGTCACTGACAACTTCATCTTTTAGAAGGCAAGAAAGGTAATGAAGGGAATTTCCACATAGGACCCAGTCCTGACAAACAGCAAAAGTACTGGTTGGCAGAGTAAAAATGATAGCATCCTTGAGAAGGAGCAAACCAGTATGAGCACCTTATGGTCTGTGATAGCAAATAATTCAAACTCTGAGTCAAGCTAGATAGTTGGCCTAAACTAAAAGAAAACAGATTTCCGAAGGTTTAAAAAAAAAAAAAAGTGTGATCGTATGTCCAGAGACTGGGCACACAAAAAGGACTCTATGCTTTTTTAAACACCCAGTTCCAAGAGTCTAATCATAAAGGTGAGGAAGAGGTAGCTAAGGAAACAGCTCAACCAGCTGTTACAGGATGGAAGGACCAACGTGTAACCACAAATGAATGAAAACTGATACCAAGGGAATGAAATAAAGCTTGTAAAAATTGCCAAAGATAAAAATAGGTTTCCTAAAGATATGACGGGAACACAAAACAGATATGGGAAAACACCACGAAGTTTACCAAAAAGAGTCAAAAACAGAACGTTTCAGGTCTTTTCTCTGTTGTAGATGACCTACAATTCTCTGTCCCATTCTCATGAGGTTGCAGTGTGCCTGTCAGCCACAGGCCCAGCCTGCCCTGGCCAGGGCCACGAACACATGATCAAACAGGGGCAGTCAGATGCTCCCCGAGAGATTTGATACACAGATACTAAGAAGGTGTTTCTCTTCCTTTTGGATTTGAACAAAGCCCATGAGCTATCTTCCCAACTATGTGGAAAGCCCATCCGCAAAAGGAATCAGAATTCAAATAGGGCAAAAAATCTAGGCTTCTGATGATATCTTCTGAATCTCTGAAGTCAGCCATGATTGAAGCAAGCCTTACCCCTGATTTTCCCAGCTATGTGAACTAAGGTATTCCTTTTTATCATAAGAGTTTAAACTGGGTTTCTTTTAATCAAAAGAGGCCTGACTAATACATTGGTTGAGAAGGTTAACTGTCAGATTAAAAAGGAGAAAGCAAATACTGGAAGGAGGAAATTAAAGTCCAAGCAAGGAAAGAGATTGAAAAATACATCTTTCAAAGGACTTTAGTTCCACTCCATAAGACTAAAAGAAGGCTCAGATGACGTCAGTGAACTGTAAATAGTCTTCTTTGAAGAACTATGGGAACAGAAGTCTTCTGGCAGGTGGAAAAAGGACAAACAAATGTTTCCATTTTCAAAAAGGTGAAAGAAGTTACAATCTTTAAACTACACCCAAAAAGATTAGACAGATCCCTAGCAAAATGTTACAATATAAAATGTGGGTAAATAGTTAAAAAGCAAAGAGGTGATCATTAGGGACCAACACAGGTTCATGAAGTTCAGTGCCTGCTGGGATTATATTATTTCCTTTTTGAACTGCATATCCCAGAGATGTTTGATGGAATTATTCATGATGCCAGGTACTGTGGGAGGCACTGCTCTGATAGTATTATGTGTGATGTTTGTAGTCATAATTGGTTTCCTTTGTAAAGTATAACAATGTCAGCTGTGTATTGACAATCTAATATGTTCCAAAATACACACATGTACATACGGCACTGTACACATACATTTATTCACACATAACATGCACAGTCATTCATACATATATGCATAAGCAAACATATATGTATACCCAAAAACGTGCATGTGCACATTTGCACAATATACACAGGCATATACACATACACATAAACACACTTGCATGTGCACAAATATACAAAAGGCACAATGGGCATACACATGTATACATATGCATGTAAAAATGTCACACATATACACACATTTACACACATCGGCCTTAATATAAGTACAGCATACATATATACATGTAGATACACATACATATATATGCATACACACACCAATATAAACATCTAACCTGGGCAATAAAAACCCCTATGATACAGGGAAAATTGGAGTGAGGCAGTTTGTCCAAGTTCACATACCAATAACAGCAAAAACATGTATTTGAATCTAAAATTTTCTGACTCTTATACCAATATTGTTTGTCAAAAACAGTTGTCTATGCATACCATAAAAGTGAAGCTAACTAAGAGAGGGATGGCAAGCTGAGGAAAGGTCTGACGTATCTTTGACCTCTTCACCTTTCAAAAATTTGAATGACAAATAGGGAGAGCATTACAGTCAAATCTGAAAATAATTCAGAAATACATGTAATATGTTGTTGAAAGAATTGGAATCTATACTGAAAACAAGAAGAAATATATTTATATATTTTATATTAAATATATATATTTTTTCTTATTAAGAAATAACCAAAAAATGAGCTCTCAGACTCAGGCTGCACACAACACAGGCACCTTATGGAGAATTTCGCTTGACTGTCAGCTCAAGGAATTAACAATGAGAAGCTGCTGCTGAAAGAATGAACTCATCCCTGGGCTGAATTAACAGCAGTATGAAGTTCAGGAGGAGGGAGGAAATTCTCCTTTTTAACCCTCTCTGGACTAAATTACGGAGAAGGCAATGGCACCCCACTCCAGTACTCTTGCCTGGAAAATCCCATGGACGGAGGAGCCTGGTGGGCTGCAGTCCATGGGGTCGCTAAGAGTCAGACAAGACTGAGCGATTTCACTTTCACTTTTCACTTTCATGCATTGTAGAAGGAAATGGCAACCCACTCCAGTGTTCTTGCCTGGAGAATCCCAGGGACGGGGGAGCCTGATGGGCTGCCATCTATGGGATCGCAAAGAGTCGGACACGACTGAAGCGACTTAGCAGCAGCAGCAGGACTTAATTAACACAATGACACAGGCCCAGAGGAGACTGTCCATGATAATGATGAATTTAGTCGCATACTAGCTAGATTAGAGAAAGATGACCACTGTCTTTGATGAGAGAAGTAAAAGCTTAGACCATGGGTGTGTGAGGAGAATTTATTACATCTTCCTTTTATCATCCAGAGAGCTTTAAAAGGCAAAATGGGAATTAATGGAAAATTTCTGTGAGTCAGATTTCAACACAATGTAAATTTAAGATTTCCTGTTACCGCAGAGATTAAATGCAGTACCATGGAAAGCAGAGATCAAAACTTTTAGTACTATGATGCTTTCCTGATGTAAAGGAAGTCAGAGGACCACGGAAGACATCTTTTTTGCTCCTGGAAAGAATGACTTGAGTGGTCTCTCATATGAAATATAGATAAAGTGGGCATCCATTGCCCAATTGTCCTAACAGTCCCCCCAACAAAACCCACTAAACAATCCCTGTGGAAGGAAGTTGATCTACCAGCACAAGAAGTAAAAGTTTCTCTGGGGAAAAAGGAACTCAGATCCCATGGCCTGTGTGTCCCTGGATTTGAATTTAGAGAAATCTTTAGGTGAGGGCTGAGGTGGCTCTGACCCCAGAAGAAAAACAGGAACCATTGACTGCTGTAAGCTCAGCACATAGGCTGTTTGTGGGGAAGAGCTAGCTGTAGCTCAGGGTGTGACTGAGGCTGAAAGTTGCTTGGGCTCTAGTTTACTGGAGGTTATGTTTGAAGAATAATTAATAAACGTGCATGCAACCACCTTGGCATGCAAGCATGGCATACCAGTTTGACATGTGTGGGGACAGTGACCAAGAACGTCAGTTCATCTGTGCAAGTTGAGTCTTCAACAGGACACCATGTGACAGGCAGCAAACCACAAAAACTGAAGGAACGGATACTCCTCTCCATTCTTTTTCATCTCTACTTTCAGTAGCACAAATGACTGCCTCTCCTCTTTCACTGTCTAGTCTCTGGGATTCTTGGACAGGTGGATTTGGATGGTAATCAGTGGAGAGATACTGCGCTTCTGTTATGAAGGTTACTGCTGTTCAGTTGCTAAGTCATGTCTGATTCTTTGAGACCCCATGGACTACAGCACCCCAGGCCTCCCTGTCCTTCACAATCTCCCAGAGTTTGCTCAAAATCATGTCCATTGAGTCAGTGATGCCATCCAACCACCTCATCCTCCCCCTTCTCTTCCTGCCCTCAGTCTTCCCCAGCATCAGCGTCTCCTTCTAATTACTAAAAAATGGAAATTACAGGACTGAAGAAATAGAAATTAGTTAAGTATTTTCACACACATGTATTTTTTTTTTTTATTAAGACAGTGCCAGCCCACTCGAGTATTCTTGCCTGGAGAAATTCTATGGACAAAGGAGCCTGGCAGGCCGCAGTCCACGGGGCCACAGAGTCAGACACGACTGAGCGACTAACATACACGCACATTGCTTTGAAATCTGTGCCTGAAACTGTAAATCCTTAAGGGCTCTAAAAGTCCCAAGTTCCAAGCCTTTGTATCTTGCTTTTAGTGGCAGAAGAATAGGTAAGGGCATCTGCAGCTGAATTAGCTTCCCATTACCATAAACTTATTGGCTTAAAACAACACAAATTGACTGTTTTATAGTTCTAGAGGTCAGAAGTCTGGCGTTGGTCTCAGAAGGACACAGTCAAGGTGTCAGCAGACTTGCTTTCCTTCTGGAGGTCCCAGAAGAGAATTCATTTCCTTGCCTTCTCCAGCTTTTATAGGCGCCCTGCTCGGCTTGGTTGGTGACCACCTTTGACCCTTACTCTAATCTCTGCCTCCGCTGTCACATCCTCTCTCCACTCATCTCTCCCTCTCTCCCTTCTGATTCCATCAGATCCACCCAGGGGAAACAAAAACCTCCCCATTTCAAGATGCTTAACTTAATCACATCTGTGTCATAGTTACCAGGGACAGGGACACAGGCACCGCTGGGGCCATAGCTTCACCTTCCACCTATGACGGGAGTCCTGAGCTGTTACTGCAGCAGCTGGAAGGAACGTTCTGTTTTCTTTTTTATGGACCTCCCAGATGGTGCTCATAGTACAGAACCTTTGTCAAAACTGAGAGGACAGAGGTTTTAGTTTATTGATGAAATACCTACAAGCTTAATCCATTGGACTTGAGGAGAAAGTTTCAGAGAAATGGTTAAATGGACAGAGATCCCCCCAGACTTCATGAAGGCAAGTGATACAGAGACCCAACAGAATTGCTTAAAAAAAAAAAAAAAATTCTCCCCCTCAGTGTGTTTCTACAAATACCCTGTAGGAAGATGACAATAATCTTTGACTTACCTGGTTTGGGGAACTGTTTTAATTTTAATATTTTCTACTCCTGCCCCCCCAAATCAAAATCATTATTTAGCAAAGCATCAAGGGACTCAGGCTCTTATGAGAAAATCTCCTCCAAATCTCCCTTACCAGAGCTCAAGAGGTTAATAGGGGAAGTAAAGAGGCCGTGGCCTTACTTGAAACCTAACTTGGTGAAACAAGTCAAAAAGCTACATGAAGAAAAACCTTAAATTTAGTACAGTTTCTAAAAACATCTGCCTCTTTCTAACATGTTTCTCGTTTCTGTTTCTGCCAACTTCAGGCAGAAGCCGATCCCCACTCTTTTTCTTTTCACTTTATGCTGATGCCAAAAGACTAGCCAATAGTGCCTATCCCTTTCTATGGAATCAATTTGCTTATTAGAAACTGTAGTTACTACACCCCATACTCAGACCAACCCAAGTCTAAAAGTTGGAGACAGTTTAACTGGCAGGCACATAAACTATGTAGGTAAGGAAAAAATCTTTTACTTGTTCCCCAACCAGGACAGACCAGTCCTTAACTCCTTATCTAGAGGTAACCCAGGTAACTCAGCATCAATAACATGAGCATGAATGCCTAGCAGGATCAATATAGACACTCGCAAATGCCCTGTCTGCAAATAAAATTTGATATCTTTCTCATGACTATACTACCTACAAATAAAACAAAATGTTTTTATTATTGTTATCATATTTTGATGAAGCTAATCTATTTCTTCTTGTTTTAGCAGCAAAAAGTTGAGATTGTTAACTTTTTATTTTAGCAGTCATAAAATGGGGAAGTCAATGCAAGGTGCTAAGAGAGAAGTGAATCTGTTAGAGACATACTGAATTGCCATAGATATAATTAATCATGAAGCAATGACTTCTAAACCTTCTATAGTACTTTCATAATTTGTGTCGTATATCTCATGGAGAAATATATTAAGACTGCATGATGTCAGTGTTGTTTATTTTTTCTTCATTAGACATATAAGAATTATTAATAATTGAATTTATTTTTATTTAAGGATAATTTATGAAGATACAAGAAGATGAATATGATGCCAAAGTTAAATTAAACCTTTGGGACCTCCACCTTCAATTTGGCCAAATTGATTCAGCCTATAACATTGCTGTGACTCGATTTCTCTATACTCCCTCCTGGAGTATATGCAACCACGTGCATACACTGTCTGCTGTATCTATTACTACTGTGGTTCATTAAGTCTCAGTTTCACAGTCTATAAAATGGAGAAATAATACTTTCAGAGTGCTTTTAGATGTCTCCAGGCATTGTCAAATGTTTTTTGGGGAGGCAAAATCACCCAGGATAAGAATCATTGATCTAAGCAAATTGGTGGTTGTGACTCATTTTAAAAGCCCATATTGCTCAAAAGTTGCTTGATGCTCTTTTTTCCTATACCACTTGCTAATTTACAAGACATTCTGCCATTTTGCTTGAATAGATTACAGAGGTTTTTATTTTTAGCTTTTTTGGATAGACTCAAGGAAGAAAAAGTCTGTCTAACAGGACAAAATATCTTCTTAGTTTTCACTTTTTGATTTGTTAAAACAACAACAACAACAACAATTGTTAATCACTATAGCAATGTTGCCTTTTTACCCACAAAAATTCACACACACACACACATACACACACACACACAAGATTCAAGCTAAAAATATTTTGAGTTTAGAATTATTTAAATACTATGTTTAATTTTATTATTTGTCTCATTCCAAAAAGAATGATATATATTTTTAAAATCTATTTCTTATTAATATACTTTTCAAATCTTAACTTATAGAAAAATTAGTTTGTAAAAGTGTTTGTCATTTTTATGTCTTGGATGTTCGTGAGGTAGAAAACAACATTGATGTATAAGCTGATGCATTGCACATTTTGACTTTGAAAAATTGCCAACCGCAATGAGTTAATTTGCAAAGTCTCTATCTACAAGCAAAGTGTTATTCCTATGAGACCACGTACCACACACAATCAGTGAGTCTATTCATCTACCTGATATTGTTGTTTAGCCACTCAGTCGTGTCTCACTTTTTTGCAACCCCATGGACTATAGCCTGCCAGGCTCCTCTGAAAGGAGATTTCCCAGGCCAGAATACTGGAGTGGCTTGCCATTTCCTTCTGCAGGAGATCTTTCCAAACCAGGGATCAAACCTGATCCCCTGCATTGGCAGGCAGGTTCTTTGCCATTGAGCCACCAGGAAGGGCTTATGGTAATAGCATCCTGAGATCCTTCTGCCACCACTCCCCCTCCCATCTGGGGAGCTGTTAACTGTTGGTGTTGGGGACACAAAAGCCCAGGCAGGTTCTTTACCACTGAGCCACCTAGGAAGCCCCTACCTGTGTACTGGCTTGATAAATAAACTTTAACTTCTTCATTGTTTATAGAATAAAATCAAAGCTTACAATCCACTAGTCAAAAAATTGCTTCAGTCTATATTTACTGATCTGAAATATTGTCCAAAAGATATTAAGTGAAAAAAAGCAATTTCCTGAGGTATTACCTGTGTCCGTTTGTTTAGAAAAAGATTATGCATGTATAAGAATGAGCTCAACATTCAGAAAACTAAGATCATGGCATCTGGTCCCATCACTTCATGGCAAATAGATGGGGAAACAGTGGAAACAGTGGCAGACTTTATTTTGGGGGGCTCCAAAATCACTGCAGATCATGATTGCAGCCATGAAATTAAAAGATGCTTGCTCCTTGGAAGAAAAATTACGACCAACCTAGATAGCATATTAAAAAGCAGAGACATTACTTTGCCAACAAAGGTCTGGCTAGTCAAAGCTTTGGTTTTTCCAGTAGTCATGTATGAATGTGAAAGTTGAACTATAAAGAAAACTGGGCACCAAAGAATTGATGTTTTTGAACTGTGGTGTTGGAGAAGGCTCTTGAGAGCCCCTTGGACTGCAAGGAGATTCAACCAGTCCATCCTAAAGGAAATCAGTCTTGAATATTCACTGGATGTACTTATGCTGAAGCTGAAATTCCAATACTTTGGCCACCTGATGCAAAGAACTGACTCACTGGAAAAGACCCTAATGTTGGGAATGATTGAAAGTGGGGGGAGAAGGGGATGGCAGAGGATGAGATGGTTGGATGTCATTACTGACTCAAAGGATATGCATTTGAGTAAGCTCTGGGAGTTGGTGATGAACAGGGAAGCCTGGCGTACTGCAGTCCATGGGGTTGCAAAGAGTTGGACAGGACTGAGGGACTGAACTGAACTGAACTGAACTGAACTGAAAGAATGAGCATAAATGGAGAAAAATACAAACCAGACTGAACTAGGAAAAGGAACTAGAAGTAGGGGAGAAAACAAAATAATTTGGTGAAAAGGAAAATTTGTTCAAAATGAGTATTCAAAGTTTCATATGTGTTTGCTATTTATATATAATTCATTTAAATCTAATTATTCCTTTCTTCCATATTCATGGTAAGGAAATATGTAACCATCCAAATGGTCAAAAACTGTTATAGTTGGTTAAAATAGCATTTAAAATATGGTTTCTATATATAGATTAATAGCATATGCATTTAAAAAGAACATTAGAAAAATATTCTGTAGAACATTCATAATGTATATCTCTGGCTAAATCATAAGTGTACTTTATGTTATTTTTCTTGTCTGCATTTTATTTTTTAATGAATATGTAATGCTTTTATAATGAGGGGCTAAAAATAAAGGAAAGGGATCTGAGGAGTGGGGAGTGGGATGAAGAAGCTGTTGACTTTCCAGAACACTGAAAAAGTATGTCAGAAAAGTGCTGTGTGAATAAGTGGTCTTTAAATGTGTAAGATCAGCTTTGAGATTTATCTCAGAGATATTTGTCAAGAGCTGCTGGAGGCACTGAGTCATACTTTCACAGGAATCTCTTAGTAAAGGAAGGGATTGAATTCCAGAAGATAAAAACAAGTTGGTGGAAAATGGCTCCTGGGGATTTGTTCTCTTCTGGTTATGGGTTATTTCAGTTCAAGACTTTTTGGTTATATATAGATATAGGAATATACCTTCATGTGATTAGAAAGATAATTTATATGGGATTAAACCCAAGAATTCATTTTCCATTTGAACAAACTTCTTAAGAACTGGTGCCACTCTGCACTTCATCATGTGTAGACCTTAGCTGGAAAACAGCTGGTGTCCCAGGAATATAAACATAGCCTTTGAAGTTGTGTTCTCGGGATTGGAGGTGATGCTTTCCTGGCTTGTTTATTCTCTTGGTGCCTGGACTGCAGTTGTCATTCCCTTCCTTGCCTTTAGTTCCTTCTCTTCCTTATGTTTCTACCTCCACAGAGTTGGCAAGCTGTTCAAAAATCCATGACTTTAAAGACTGTATATGATATGTAAGCCTGCAAGGCCTTCAGAGATTTTAGGATGAGCTTCCCCAGTGGCTCAGATGGTAAAAAATCTGCCTGCAGTGTGGGAGACCCAAGTTTGATCCCTGGCTCAGAAAGTTCCCCTGGAGAAGGAACAGACAACCCACTCCAGTATTCTTGCCTGGAGAATCCCATGGACAGAGGAGCCTTGCCGGCTACAGTCCTTGAGGTCACAAAGAGACACGACTGATCAACTAACACCCACACATGATTAATTTCATATTATTATGGAATTATTCATATTATTTCCAAATTTTTATTATCTTGTCTTCTAAACACCTTTTGTTACAACAAGACTAAAAGGTGAAGCAATTTCCTCAAGGAAGTATAGAAAGTCAGGAAGACGCTAACAAAATTGAATTTAATCTTGGACCTCATTTAAGAGAAGCACAGAGAGAACTTTAAACTGGAGGTTTCGACTGTGGTCAGCCCATAGAGAAGATGTTAGATTCCACAGTCAGCTGTTAGACCACTGAGTGGAAGTTTCTAACTTAGCAACCCAGGATAGGTTTGAAGAGTTTTACCTCTGCTACACGTAAAGAGATGAGAATACCAGACCATCTTACCTGTCTCTTGAGAAACCTGTATGCAGGAAGCAACAGTTAGAACCAGACGTGAAACAACTGACTGGTTCCAAATTGGGAAAGGTGTACAATAAGGCTGTATACTTCTCCAACACCGCATATATACATATATTTGGTGAGGTGAAGAAATAACTTTTCTTCATCACATGTGTGAATATACTCTCATGTATCCATACTTTGCTGACACAGGTGTGTATAGTCAGCGCTATGGTTTTTCCAGTAGTCATGTACAATGTGAGAGTTGGACCATAAAGAAAGCTGAGTGCCAAAGAACTGATGCTTTCCAATTGTGGTGCTAGAGGACTCTTGAGAGTCCTTGGACTGCAAGGAGATCAAACCAGTCAGTCCTAAAGGAAATCAACCCTGAATATTCATTGGAAGGACTGATGCTGAACCTGAAGCTCCAATAATTTGGCCACCTGATGCAAACAGCTGACTCATTGGAAAAGACCCTGATGCTGGGAAAGATTAAGGGCAGGAGGAGAAGGGGGTGACAGAGGATGAGATGATTGGATGGCCTCACCGATTCAATGGACATGAATCTGAGCAAACTCTGGGAGATAGTGGACAGAGGAGCCTGGAGTGCTATAGTCCATGGGGTCACAAAAACTCAGACATGATTTAGCAACTGAACAACAACCACCACCACCTCTGCAAGAGAGATATATTAAAAGGTATAGGAGTAGTAAATAGATTCCTGAAGAGACATTTTGGGAGAGAACTGCTTTAGCATGGTGAGTGTCCCCCTCTCACCCGCACAGCAGGATGTGGGGTACTTAGCCCCAAGCCAGGAGAGCAGGGCATCAGTGCATCCTCAGGGAGCTTCATGTGTGTCCCCTAGAGCTGGGAAGCATGCTGTGCTGGTACCAGAGGAGCCTGGGGATCCAGAGGTGTGAGAGCAGAGCAAGGAGAGAGATGCTACTGCACTGGGATTTACCTGCACAACTTGAGTTTTGTCAAGATAAAGAATAAATAATAAAGGATAAGTATCTCCTGGGGACCAAATGTGGGCCAATTTAAATGAGGTTTTGCCTAAGAAGGCATCACTCAGAGGGTAAGGGACTTCCATTGAGTGTTTTTATGGTTGAACTCTGGGAAAACCATAGCTCAAGTTTGGGGCAGCAGCTTAGAAAATTATTGTGTCATTTTAATCATGAGTATTCTGTGGGATCAGCAGAGAGGTATCTGAAGATTCCACCAAACTTTATAGGAAGGAAAAAAAAATTTTCACCATCTTTCAGACCCAGAAAGCATCCATTAGCAGAATAATTGTCAAATAAGAGATAATCCTAGGGCTTCCCTGGGGACTCAGAGGTGAAGAATCTGCCTGCACTGCAGGAGACATGGATTCAATCCCTGAGTCAGGAAGATCCCCTGGAGGAAGGCATGGCAAACCACTCCAGTATTCTTGCCTAGCGAATCCCATGGACAGAGGAGCCTGATGGGCTACAGTCCACGGGGTCGCCAAGAGTCGGACACGACTGAAGCAATTTAGCACAGCACACATGACACTACCCAAGAAATAACCCTACCCATCCTACTTCTTTAACTCCTCCCTCCCTCCCTATCTGCCCTCACTATACTATAGTAGACCCTGAAGAAATCAAAAACTGTAACTAGTGGGTTGATGGGGAAGGAGGTGAGCTGGAGACAAATAGCCAATCACAGTACTTCCAGAAAGTAGCCGACTTACCTGTAGTCAAGCCCTAGGTCAGAAGAGGAAAAGAAACAAGCCTTAATATTGAATGAAGATGTAAAAGTTGATATTTTAATTACCAAATGAAGATGGACAAAATGTAACGCTAAATAAGGAGACATATATAAGGCAGTATTTAAAAACAAGTGTTTGTAGTTATTTTGGATTGTCTTGTATAGCGATATACTTCTCATTATTGGTTGTCCCAGCTGAGCCTGGCTGGCATTTGCCATGGTTCTTACATGGAGTATCTAAAATTAATCATTTGGTTCTAGGCCAAATTGCCCAAGACCCACTTGTTTTGAAGCCAATTTGCCAAATGACCAATCCACTCAATGGCTATTTCACTGAAAACCAATTCACCCAACACCACCTTGCCACATCTACTTGTTTCCTTTAACAATTTCATTTTAATGGACTCTTTCATTTTTTTTTATAAGAGAACACTCTTAAGGAATATTTAATTGATTGCTGCCCTCATTCCCTAGGGTCTGAGAGGAGAAACTGAGGAGCAGAGAATATACAAAGTTTCTCTGTCTATGTGGGCATGTGTATGTAATCTATAAATACAATACATAATATATACATATTATTCAATACTACATCATATATAGTGGGTGTATGTATATATTGGGGCTTCCCAGGTGGTGCTGGGTAAAGAACCCGCCTGCCAAGGCAGGAGACATAAGAGATGTGGGTTCGTTCCCTGGCTTAGGAAGATTCCCTGGAGGAGGGCAACCCACTCCAGCCTTCTTGCTGGAGAATCCCATGGACAGTGGAGCTTGGCAAGCTATGGTACTTGGGGTTGGAGAGAGTCAGACACAACTGAAGCGTCTTAGCACGCATGCATGTATATATTATCATTTATCTCATTCAGCTGACATTATTAGGTTACATATATACTCCCTTATTAAATTATGAACTCCTAAACTTTAAATGGCAACCCACTCCAGTGTTCTTGCCTGGAGAATCCCAGGGACAGGGTAGCCTGGTGGGCTGCCGTCTATGGGGTCGCACAGAGTCAGACACAACTGAAGTGACTTAGCAGTAGCAAAATCACTGCAGATGGTGATTCCAGCCTTGAAATTAAAAGATGCTTACTTCTTGGAAGGAAAGTTATGACCAACCTAGACAGCATATTAAAAAGTAGAAACATTACTTTGCCAACAAAAGTCTGTCTAATCAAGGCTATGGTTTTTCCAGTAGTCATGTATAGATGTGAGAGTTGGACTATAAAGAAAGCTGAGTGCCAAAGAATTGATGCTTTTGAACTGTGGTGTTGGAGAAGACTCTTGAGAGTCCCCAGGACAGCAAGGAGATCCAACCAGTCCATCCTAAAAGAGATCAGTCCTGGGTGTTCTTTAGAAGGTTTGATGCTAAAGCTGAAACTCCAATACTTTGGCCACCTGATGTGAAGAGCTGACTCATTTGAAAAGATCCTGATGCTGGGAAAGATTGAGAGCAGGAGGAGAAGGGAACGACAGAGGATGAGATGGTTGGATGGCATCACCGACTCAATGGACATGGGTTTGGGTGGACTCCGGGAGTTGGTGATGGACAGGGAGGCCTGGTGTGCTGCGATTCATGGGGTTGCAAAGAGTCGGACACAACTGAGTGACTGAATTGATCTGAACTGAAAGTTAGGAACCACATTTTTAGGCCATCAAGTGCCTAAGTGTCATGACTGGTACGAAGTGAGATAAATGAGTTAATGAATAAATGAGAGAATGAATGAACTACTCATTGCAAACACTCTCAGCAAAGTTGCCAATGGAAGCTATAAGTCTCGTCTGAAAAAAAAAGCAATTGTCCAGAAACCCTGGGTCCTCACCTAAAAATCAAACTTATCAAAGTCATTTATGGTTTTGAGTCAGTTTTCACCTAGATGCCTGGAGACCTGGGTTTAATCCCTAGGTTGGGAAGATCACCTGGAGAAGGGAATGTCCATGCATATTTATATACACACCCAAAGCTGAAATAGCATCTTCCTAAATTATATTTTTAATCTTACTTCTTTCACCAAATTCATAAGCCCTATATCTTTCCTTCTTTATAATTCTTCTGTAGCATCTCATAGTTTATCTTCATCACATAAAAATTGTACCCCAGTCTAAATTTTGTTTTTAGTGACTTTCATTCCTCTTTTCACCCATTTGAGGTTAATTTATTTTCTCTTTATTTGCTCTAACTCTCTACACTTTTTGAAATGAATCACCTAAAACTGTCAGATTTTTTTTAATAGTCAAATCAAAAGCAGAAGCCACAAGTTCTGATTTCTACCAATTCTCATAGATCTATTTAACAGAAAAATCCAGTACATGCTGGTACATATCATCTACACTCATAATTTGCCTATGTATTCAAGGAGTTATTTTTTAAAAATTAACATTGACATCTATGTTGTTGTTGTTGTTCAAATGCTAAGTCATGTCCAACTCTTTGCAACCCCATGGACTACCTCTTTCCTGTCTTTTGACCACCTCCCAAAGTTTGCTCACTCATGTTCACTGAGCTAGTGGTGCCATCCAACTATCTCATCCTCTGTCATCCCCTTCTCTTCCTGCCCTCAATCTTTCCCAGCATCAGGGTCTTTTCCAGTGAGTTGGCTTTTCACATCAGGTGGCCAAAGTACTGGAGCTTCAGCTTCAGCGTCAGGACTTTCAATGAATATTCAGGGTTGATTTCCTTTAGGACTGACTGGTTTGATTTCATTGCTGTTCAAGGGACTCTCAAGAGTCTTCTCTAGCACCACAGTGCTCAACCTTCTTTATGGTCCTTATGGCCCAACTCTCACATCCATACGTGACTCCTGGAAAAGCCATAGCTTTGACTGGATGGACCTTAGTTGGAAAAGTGATGTCTCTGCTCTCTATTACAGTGTCTAGGTTTGCCATAGCTTTTCTTCCAAGGAGAGTCTTAAATCCATCCTCCATTTTAGAATGGAGCCAATAAGGTCCAGAGAAATTGTATGAGTTCCCTAAGATCACACAGCACATACAGATAAAACCAACACTGGAAGCCAGGTCACTTAAAAATTCAATGTTCTTTCCAGTCCAAAATATTGCCTTCCTTACTAAAGACAAAAATATAATGTCTAAGGTTGGAATTCTACCAAGACAACCCCTTCTCAGAGCTACATTATAGGAAGCGCATATTATTGGGGTTCTTTTGTTGTACAAGTGGGACTGTAAGACATATATGACACAATAGTAATATCGGGGGCAATATTCAAAGGTTTCAATCTATTGTTGCTACATTATGCTTAAAATCAAAAAATTATTTGGTTGAGCTAAATACTATAAAATGTAATTATAGTTCTTTGTAATAACTCAGCAGAACTGGAGCTATATTTTTCTGTCTTAGCTCACCAAAACCCTGGAAGATATTCAAGAAGAGTTGATTTCATTTAGAATTAACTGGTTTGATCTCCTTGCTGTCCAAGGGGCTCTCAAGAGTCTTCTCCAGCACTGCAGTTTGAAAGCATTGTATAATAAGTAGCATACATCATTTCTTTTAGATTCTAGCCATCAGTGATCAGAAAATGTGGCCAATTTGGACTCATTAATAATCAGTGTCAATTGGCAAAGTTTAATTGATCTTGTGTGTATCAAATAAAGCTGGACACTAATTATTTATATATCTATATATATATATCATAAATACTTATGGTTTATTATACTGTAGCTATATATTTCTGTCTTAGGGAGATAAAACTACTGCTCTGAACCACCAGCTTTTCCAGTTTAATCTGAATCTGACTTTTTGTCATCTTTATTTTTAGTTTATAAACTGCTCGAGAAGGGATTTTTTTCCCTCTTGATTCCTGGCTGAAGTTGAAACTGAGATTACGGAAATACCTCAAGTGGTTATTTCTATCCACACTGAAAGGAGAAATTTAGGGATATTTAGCTGAACATTCAAATGTTTCAGCTCTTATCCTTCACTATTAATAATACCATCATCTGTCTTTCACACAGAAAAAAATCTTTAACTTCAACTTGAGAATTTTATATCTTTTTCATTTCTTTCCTTATAGAGTCTTCCTGGAGTGAGTCATAAAAATGTAGGTTACAAAGTGCACCCACAAATATGTGTATTAGTCTTGAAGTGGGATCACTAAAGATCCAAACTGAAGGATGCCTAGGCTCAGGGTCTTTCCAAAATTCTGTTCCCATTTAGGACAAAAGGAGAGGGACAAATTCCTTATAATCTTAGGCTCTGATCCTTATCTCTTCTCTGTACTATAAGAATTCAGTTAATTTGATAATGGTAGGTGGTAGTCACAGAAAAGTGGTCTAAGTCTCCAAAATTAGCTTTTAAAAACCTTTGGCTTTTAATCCTAAGTGCCTTTCACTCATCTTAACAAGTTTAAATTTGGATATGAGCAGTTTAAAAAAAAAAAGAATTGTAAATTACATAGCCAACATGGTGTTACCAGCATTCTACCCAATTACTCACTATCCGCTCATAAAGTGAGGTGATGGGTGGTATCATTTCCTGTGTGGGTGTAGCTAAGTTAAGGTGGGGTTTCAGAGTTTTAGTTTTATCCTTTAATATCCTTCTATCATCATAGACATGTTCTTATCTCACTGTCTTCATAAATTTCACTTTAAACTTCTGAACATAAAGATTCTCTTACTAAAAGGAAAAACGAGTTGTCAAGTTTCTTTATTTTCAAGTAGAATTCTGATCAAAATGCTGAGTCTTTGCTGAAACTTAGCAAAAAATGTATTTTGGTTTATGGACGTCTCTGTTGGAATAAATGGATTCAGTTGAGAGTCTCAAATCCTTGTGTGAATTCACAAGCCGCTTTGACCCTTCACCCCCCCCCCCCTTCTCTCTGCCTTCACCCTTTCCTGTAATAGTCACTGACTCACGCAATTTTCAGGCTGACATAAACCTTAGAAATTGGTCATGGAGTCCAATTCTTCACTTTACAGAAAAGGAAAGCTGAAGCCCACAAAGTTTAAGAGATGTTCCCAACATGACCCAACTAGCTAATGGTAATGTCTTTTTTTTTAAGAAAACTTATAGCTAAGTTTGACACCTACTTTGTTAGGCACTTTCCTATCCATTCTTACAGAGTAACTTCTTCTTCTATCATAACATTTATCATCCAGCATTCAATCTATTTATTTATTTGATATTATTATTTCTAGGACTGCTGCAACAAAGTACCACAAACCTGAGGACTTTAAAACACATAAATTTATTCTGTCACAGTTCTGGGTGCCAAAGACCAAAATCAGTGTTTCAGCAGGGCCACATTCCCCATTTCTTGCTTCTTTCAGCTGCTGGTGGTCCTTGGCATTCCTTGGCTTACCGTCCACGTGTCCCCAGTCATGCCCAACCCTTTGTAACCTCATGGACCGTAGCCCACCAGACTCCTCTGTCCATGGAATTTTCCAGGCAAGAATACTGCTGGTGCTTCTGCTGCTGCTAAGTCGATTCAGTTGTGTGCGACTCTGTGCGACCCCATAGACGGCAGCCCACCAGGCTCCCCCGTCCCTGGGATTCTCCAGGCAAGAACACTGGAGTGGGTTGTGCAGTGGGTTACCATTTCCTACTTCAGGGGATCTTCCCGACCCAGGAGTCGAACTCTTGTCTCTTGCGTCTTCTGCATTGGCAGGTGGATTCTTTATCAGTGCACCACCTGTGAATCCTGGCTTTTAGTAGCGTAACTCTAATCTCTATTTCAGTCTTCACATGGCCATTTTCTCTGTATCTTCTCCTATTCATATAAGGACATTCTAAACCCAGGAAGATTTCATCTTAAGATTCTTAAATAATTATTTCGGCAAGGACACTTTTCCAAAGTAAGATCACCTTCTGAGGTTGCTGGTGGACATGAATTGTGGGTGGATACTCTTATCCAAACACTTTTCAGTTTTCTTCACTGGATTATAAGCTCTATGTGGGGAAGGAATTATATCCACATGGCCACCACCACAGTCAGCCTGGCACATAGCATACACTTAAGAAATAACTGTGGAAGGAATACTTTCCTTCCTCTCAATTTTACCAAGATTTTCTATCACATTGTCATTTTCTCCGGCAACCTCAGTGCTCACTTCCACTTAATCCTTGAAAATTAACTCATGCTTCAGCCTGAAAACTAAATAAGGAATATTGAATCACCTGGAAGAAATCCCAGCTGACGTTACTATTCACATAGCTCTACCTGATCTGTTAGTAAGAAATTTACATCCTTCTGGCTTATATTATACTTGAATATTTCTTTAATAATTTCTTTAAGAGCAAATATTTTATCTTTTTCTCTTTATATCCTCTGGAAGAGAACCACAACTCAGCATAGATTTTCATTAAATATTTGTTTAATATGTAAATCTGGATTATTTACTGACTTATGTATTCAACTGTATTAGAAAGAGTCAGGTTTATTCAAATTCAAAGGAATTAGCTGTATTCCTTTTTACTTCAGAAAAGCAAAAAAACCCAAAACTTTCTTCCTCAAAGTGCTAACAGGTATTTCTATTCTTTGATTTAAATTTTTCTAAAACCTGTAAATGCCAAAATCTTCAAATTTAAATACCCTACAAGTACTTAGTTTCACTTGTTTCCTTTATTCCATTGAATCTGTCTTCACATTCAGGTAAATTCAGCAATGTTATCCATATATATGTGTGTGTGTGTGTGTGTGTGTTTGCATATATATTATATATATAATCAATAATGGTTATCATTAATTTTTTCAAAGCCATTATTAATCTTTTCCATGTAGACACGAGTGATGCCAAGATAGTTACACTATATTCACAAATTTACATCATGGTGTGTTATCAGCATTTCTTCAGGAAAACAAAATATTTTAGGTATTTTAGGCAGGAAGAAACTTAACCAAAATTTTGTGCTTACAAACCTGGCGGAAGGGCAAGGGCCAGAGAAGGCTCCACTGCCATGGATTCAATCAGAAAATTGCTTCTGTGCCCCAGGTTAGGGTTCTCACTTAACTGCCTCTAGTGCTCACAGATGTCTGCAGGTCTGAGACAAGTGATGATAAGCAGTGGAACATCCAGAGATCATTGCAAAGCCTCACTTCCATCACTGCCCAATTATTTGCCTGCCAATCCTAGTAAAATGATAGTATGGTTTCTACCCAGTTGTATGCTAAAATTATCTAACAACTGACTCACTGGACAGGAATAAAATGCTGATTTGTAGTACTTACCAACTTCCTTAAAGTAAATACTCCCACCACGGCTGACTTAAAGCTCCCAAATGCAGAGCTGGATCAGTTCAGTTCAGTTCAGTCACTCAGTCGTGTCTGACCCTGTGACCCCATGAACCGCAGCACTCCAGGCCTCCCTGTCCATCACCAACTCCCGGAGTCCACCCAAACCCATGTCCATCAAGTTGATGATGCCATCAACCATATCATCCTCTGTCATCCCCTGATCCTCCTGCCCTCAATCTTTCCCAGCATCAGGGTCTTTTCCAATGAGTCAGCTCTTCACATCAGGTGGCCAAAGTATTGGAGTTTCATCCTCAACATCAGTCCTTCCAATGAACACCCAGGACTGACCTCCTTTAGGATGGACTGGTTGGATTTCCTTGCAGTCCAAGGGACCCTCAAGAGTCTTCTCCAATACCACAGTTCAATAGCATCAATTATTCAGCACTTAGCTTTCTTTATACTCCAACTCTCATATCCATGCCTGACCACTGGAAAAACCATAGCCTTGACTAGACGGACCTTTGTTGGCAAAGTAATGTCTCTGCTTTTCAATATGCTGTCTAGGTTGGTCATAACTTTCCTTCCAAGGAATGTCTTTTACTTTCATTGCTGCAATTGACATCTGAAGTGATTTTGAAGCCCAGAAAAATTAAGTCAGCCACTGTTTCCACTGTTACCCAATCTATCTGCCATGAAGTGATGGGACCAGATGCCATGATCTTAGTTTTCTGAATGTTGAGCTTTAAGCCAAATTTTTCACTCTTTTTCACTTTCATCAAGAGGCTCTTTAGTTCTTCTTCACTTTTGCCATAAGGGTGGTGTCATCTGCATATCTGAGGTTATTGATATTTCCTCCAGAAATCTGGATTCCAGTTTGTGCTTCTTCCAGCCCAGCATTTCTCATGATGTACTCTGCATAGAAGTTAAATAAGCAGGGTGACAATATACAGCCTTGATGTACTCCTTTTCCTAATTGGAGCCAGTCTGTTATTCCATGTCCAGTTCTAACTGTTGCTTCCTGACCTGCATACAGATTTCTCCAGAGGCAGGTCAGGTGGTCTGGTATTCCCATCTCTTTCAGAATTTTCCACAGTTTGTTGTGATCCACACAGTATAAGGCTTTGGCATAGTCAATAAAGCAGAAATTGATGTTTTTCTGGAACTCTCTTGCTTTTTCCATGATCCAGCAGATGTTGGCAATTTGATCTCTGGTCCCTCTGCCTTTTCTAAAACCAGCTTGAACATCAGGGAGTTCACTATTCATGTATTGCTGAAGCCTGGCTTGGAGAATTTTGAGCATTACTTTACTAGTGTGTGAGATGAGTGCAATTGTGCAGTAGTTTGAGTATTCTTTGGCATTGCCTTTCTTTGGGATTGGAATGAAAACTGACCTTGTCCAGTCCTGTGGCCACTGCTGAGTTTTCCAAATTTGCTGGCATATTGAGTGCAACACTTTCACAGCATCATCTTTCAGGATTTCAAACAGCTCAACTGGAATTCCATCACCTCCACTAGCTTTGTTCATAGTGATGCTTCCTAAGGCCGACTTGACTTCACATTCCAGGATGTCTGGCTCTAGGTGAGTGATCACACCATCGTGATTATCTGGGTCATGAGGATCTTTTTTGTACACTTCTTCTGTGTATTCTTGCTACCTCTTCTTAATATCTTCTGCTTCTGTTAGGTCCCTACCATTTCTATCCTTTATTGAGCCCATCTTTACATGAAATGTTCCCATGGTATCTCTAATTTTCTTAAAGAGATCTCTAGTCTTTCCCTTTCTATTGTTTTCCTCTATTTCTTTGCATTGGTTGCTGAGGAAGGCTTTCATATCTCTCCTTACTATTCTTTGGAACTCTGCATTCAAATGGATATATCTTTCCTTTTCCCCTTTGCTTTTCACTTCTCTTCTTTTCACAGCTATTTGTAAGGCCTCCTCAGACAGCCATTTTACTTTTTTGCATTTCTTTTTCTTGGGGATGGTCTTGATCCCTGTCTCCTGTACAATGTCATGAACCTTCATCCATAGCTCATCAGGCACTCTGTCTATCAGCTGGATAGGGATACGCAGTTGGCTTCTTTGAGTTTTATGATACAAGTCAGCACACCTCTGCCTCTTTTCTGCCTGACAAATATTATAAAATGTATCTTACTGATAGTCTTCCCTGGTGGCCCAGTGATAAAGAATCCACCTGCAAATGCTGGAGACATGGGTTTCAATCCCTGGGTTGGGAAGATACCCTAAAGAAGGAAATGGCAACCCACCCCAGTATTCTTGCCTGGGAAATCCCATGACAGAGGAGCCTGGCTGGTTACAGCCCATAGGGTTGCAAAGAGTTGGACACAACTTAGCGACTGAACAACAACAACGACAATCTTAACTGATGGGCCATAATACAAACTCAGAACCCTGTTGACAAAAAAGAGAGAGAAATGTGTGTGTGTTACACTTCCAGCCCCTGCAGTTCAGGGTAAAGCAAACAAGAAGGTACAAAGTGGGGGAAGGGCCAACACAGATTTTGTCTTGTTCACAGTACGGACATACTAATGTTAGATACCATTTTTCCTTTTCATACAAATGACAAAAACAAATCCTTGGTGATTTCATCAGCCTCATGGCTCAGTTCCCAAATGATACTAAAGCTTTGCATGGCTCATTTGAAAATTGGTGTTTAAGCAGGCACATCAACATGAATTTTGGCTAACATTTATGGAGCAGTTATAATGTGCTGTGTCAGTCACTCAGTTGTATCAGACTCTTTTCAACCCCATGGACTCTGGCCCCCTAAGCTACTCTGTCCATGGGATTCCCAAGGCAAGAATACTGGAGTGGATTGCCATTTCCTTCTCCAGGGAATCTTTCATAATGGGCTAGAATAATGTGCCATGTATAATATGCTAGGTTTTATTTTTGGCTTTACATGCATTATTTCATTTAGTATTCACACAATTTCATGTGATAGGTTTACTATTATACTAATTTCACAGATGAGGAAACTCAGATTATATAGTTAACTAAAATGCCCCAGATCACAGGTATTGAATAGCAAGCAACATGTTTCAAACTCAAGCAGTCTGACTCCAGAGCAGCTGCACTTACCTTATTAAAATATTTTACCTTAAAAACACAGTATTGTATGTATTGTTTTTGCTTCTGAGTACCATGCTTGCTATGAGATGCCTGAAAGCATCAAGTATGTCTTAGAATCTACATACTGAAATATTTTTAGGACTATGTTGCTTCTTACCAATCATCTGATGCTATTTGGAAATACTGTAATAAGCATCTGTCTAAAAGGGGGAAAAATGTATACTTTACAATAATTTGACCATGAAGAATCTTCTTTTTTGTTTCTCTCATTGCTAGCTAAAAATTTGATCCTTTTCATTCTTCTGATTTACATGAATAGATTCTCTTAGTTCATAAGCTGGGCCTCCCTGGTGGTTCCCATGGTAGTAAAGAATCCTCCTGCAATGCAGGAGACCCGGGTTCAATCCCTGGGTCAGGAAGATCCCCTGGAGAAGGGAATGGCAACTCACTCCAGTATCCTTGCATAGAGAAGCCCATGGACAGAGAAGCCTGGTGGGCTACAGTACATGGGGTCACAAAGAGTCAGACACAACTGAGTGACTGAGCCCGCTTATAATTCTCTTATTAAGTGTCAACGAGCTTGTCGTACATGAAAGAATTTTTAAATGTGCATAATTTTCAAAAGGGAAAAAATATGGTGGAGAAACAGTATTCCATCTTCTTTTTAGTAAATGCAAATTTACTAAAGATTTTATGTTTCCACGTGTAGGGACTGGTCTCCACATATAAATTGTGTCTTTACACGTTACTTAGTCACCTCTATTTTTTCTAGTGCTTTGGCTTGCTTAATGTAGCAAAATATCACTCAGCTTTCATGTCACACTCACATGGCTTGCATTCCCTTTTCTTGATTCTGTTTTGAAGGCAAGCAAGCAAGCATCCCTCTTTATTATAAACCATTAAATGATAATTTAGTCAGTGTGCTTTTTACCTGTGTAATTTCAAGTTAATTGGATGGCTGCATGTTTGTTCAAACCAAAGTAATTGTGCTTTCTCTCTCCTTCAGTCAATCCTCAGGTTAAGAATGAATAAATAAAAGGACATATCTGTGGGAGAGGAGCTGTCCCCTGAAGAGTGGTGGGCTAATTTCAGGGGCAGGTGCTGTCCATGTGGGATGCCATATTTAGTCTGGCCATGCTTTTGCCAAGGCACACAATATTTGTGCCAACTCACTGCCTCTAATGCTCTCAGTGCTTGTCAAACACAACAGTGTGTTTCTCAGCTATGCAATAACCTGGTTGAGACCAGCAGAGTTTCACATGTACAAAAACATAGCTAGATATACAGAACCCTGAGGTTTATATTTCTTTGACCAACTTCAATTTGATGGTCAACCCAATCGTCCAGTGATAGGCTAAGACAGAAATTCTGAGTGATTGTTACATTTTTTTAGAAAAATGGAAAAAAACAGCACTATGCTGTTTAACTGACCTGTTTGCCAGGAGAAATTCAAAATTTTAAGAATCAGAGACACTTTTCTCCTGAGCACTAGAACAAGCAAGCTTTTCTTCTCTTCCAGAGGTATTTAAAATTTGCTGGGTTTCTCTGATATCTCAGCTGGCTGAGATAATATCTATTTGGTGTTAAACCAGATTAGTTTAATTTAATTTGACATTCATATTATAAATCATTGCTGAAGGTTGAAGAAAGCAAATGTGAACTATTGAGCACGAAAGTCAATAAGACTGACAAACCGGTTTCAAATGCTAGCAAAAGTTAATCTCTAAGCCAGATGACATCAAGATTAACCCCAGCTGATATTAATGCACACAAACACATACACAAATAATTAAATAGGTTTAATGACGGTAAGTGGTGTCTCCTATCTCATCACAAACTGCTATGATAAATGAGTATTTATCCTTTCTTGAATTCTGCTCTGGCCAGTGGCCATTGGAGAATGTACATCAAAATTAGAAGAGATAGGAGGTGGGACTTGGTTCCAAATTGATCTGAATAATGATAGCAAGCTTAAAAGCTGCCCCCTGCCCCCACTTTTAAGGTTCACTGTTGTCTGCTTTTAAGGGTAAAAGAAAACATTCAAGCAAATAACAGGAAGCCAGACAACAGCTCAGAGAAAATCTTGTGTGATTTGATTCCTTGACAGCATTGCATTACCTTCTACAGAATGTGGAGTTCACCCCTGCCAAATGCATAAAATGGAAATGAGAAGGGAAATAAATCCCTTTGCCACACCTCTGTTCTGTCTTAGGAAATATCCTCAGTGCTTCTGCTTGCTGTCTTACCCAGAGCCTCTATGTGATCACACTGAATAGGGCACATGCCACGGAGGGTCAAAATTGAATGTGTGCTGGCTTGACCCATCTCAGCAAATCCCAGATTTGTTTCATCTTAAATGAAACACCTACACGAAGGATATCTATGGCTTTTCAAACCCAGAGTCACTTGCTCCCTAATCATGTTGTCTTCTTGAGAATTTTGAGGCAGCTTTCTGCAAGATGCCATCAAGTATACTCTTAGCAGAGTCAGCAAAATGCATAGGTTAAGAAAAGCTATTCTGGTGATGTGCTTCCAAAACACAGTGATAGGACAGCTATTGGATAGATATACTGAAAGGGGAAAAATGGAAGAAATAAAAATAGAAGAAATTGGAACTGGTCTAAAACAAGCTCCAAACACAGCAGGGCAAATTCTATTAGGCTTTCAAGGCTTGGAGATGACCCTCTGTGGCTCAATTTTTTGTGTTCTGTTCTTTGGGCCCTCCAGAGTCACTCTCAATGGGCTCCCTGTCTTGGAAGCATAGCACTCCACTCTCTGCTTCCATAAGCACATGGAGCTCTATCTGCGTTTATCTATCTATGTTCACATTTCCTGTTACTTATAAAGACACTAGTTGTTGGATTAAGGCCCACCCAAATCCAACATTCTGAAAGAGATGGGAATACCAGACCACCTGACCTGCCTCTTGAGAAACCTATATGCAGGTCAGGAAGCAACAGTTAGAACTGGACATGGAACAACAGACTGGTTCCAAATAGGAAAAGAAGTACATCAAGGCTGTATATTGTCACCCTGCTTATTTAACTTCTATGCAGAGTACATCATGAGAAACACTGGGCTGGAAGAAGCACAAGCTGGAATCAAGATTGCCAGGAGAAATATCAATAACCTCAGATATGCAGATGACACCACCCTTATGGCAGAAAGTGAAGAGGAACTAAAAAGCCTCTTGATGAGAGTGAAAGAGGAGAGTGAAAAAGTTGGCTTAAAGCTCAACATTCAGAAAACAAAGATCATGGCATCCAGTCCCATCACTTCATGGGAAATAGATGGGGAAACAGTGGAAACAGTGTCAGACCTTATTTTGAGGGGCTCCAAAATCACTGCAGATGGTAAGTGTAGCCATGAAATTAAAAGACGCTTACTCCTTGGAAGGAAGTTATGACCAACCTAGATAGCATATTGAAAAGCAGAGACATTACTTTGCCAGCAAAGGTCCATCTATTCAAGGCTATGGTTTTCCCAGTGGTCATGTATGGATGTGAGAGTTGGACTGTGAAGAAAGCTGAGCACCGAAGAATTGATGCTTTTGAACTGTGGTGTTGGAGAAGACATTACCAGATATCAATCCAGTGTTTTTTCTAAGTATGCCTGGCTATGGATGATGACTTAATGAGTAACTTTGCAAGCATGTTTGCTTTATAAGATTACTTGTTTGTGATCAAGTACCAAGTTTTTGATTACTGAGTCAAAGTGTAGAATTGGATCCAATTAATTTGTCTCCACAAGATACAAAGGTTACCCCTGTGCCTCTCCATTCTAAACTCAATGCCTGGTAATACTGCCTCTGAGTACTTTAATTAAGATAACTGCAATAAAAATATTTTTATATAAAAGAAGGCATTACTTTTTTTTTTCTAACAAGAAAGTGACCTTTTGCTTTCTTTCCCTGTTTACACAATATATTATTAAACAGCCTCAGAAGTTGAATGAGTTTAAACCCAGGGACCTATAATGATATCTACAATCACTTTTTCCAATAGTTTCAGGGTTCAAGTTAACTTATTGCCACATAAAATGAGTCAGAGTGCAAAGGGAGGCAAGTTCTACATGTTGCTTTTTATGTAGATAAAGCCCTAAATCAGCATACTGGTGCTACCTGGGGTGCCGCATAACTTAAAATAGATAGGAAAATTATAAAATGAGATTACCTCTATAATTTGTTTGATTTAACTTGTATCACTGTAGTATGTGTTACACCTGAATAACCAGGGGAAGTATTGATAAGTTCTGTGTCTGTTTATCTGTGTATGTTTTCAAATATATAGGTGTCCTGGAAACTTGAAACATAACCTTCTGTGTCAACACCAGGGTTTTCTAGAACTTTTCAGAATGCATTTACTCTTCACTGCATTATGCAAAAAACTATTGCCATATATATATATTAACACATTAACAGGAAGAACAGTGTCACAATGACCTTGATACTGGTATTTTAGAAATGTATCTGTTGATTTGTAGTGTTTTATGAAGAACAAATTAGTCAAAATAGAAAGTTACTACAGCTACTGCATATGCTGTTTATTTGTATAACTGAGAGATGCTCAATTAAGTTAAACCAGGTAAAGGAAGTATCTCATGTCCAGTGAAATGAGTTCTAGGAAACTGAACTCTACAAAACTGAATTAACATCTGAGTTCTGCTATGGAAGACAAGACTTTGCCTCTGTCTGGACTTCTGTTTGGACAACTGCAATAAATAAGCAAGAGGCGCACAAGATATCTTCTAAGACCTATTCAAAACTTGCAGTGCTGTCGTGCTATGCAAAGGACATCATCAGCAGCAAAGCTTTAGCATGAAAGGATTCAGTGACAATAACCAATATATTAAGCTGTAATTATAATTACCAACCAAATGTGCAATATACACAGACATTCTTTTATTTCCTTCTTTATGTGTGGGTATCGAGGTAGCCAAATATTCATAGTATTAAAGTCTGTATCATGTTTTTATACTTAGTGATCAACTAAATAGTGGAAGTTGTTATTACACAGCCCAGTCATTAAGTTATGGGCCTCTAGGATTGTTTTCTCAAAACCATTCCCCAAAGTAGAGCTTTATAGACCAAGAAGAAGAAGAAGAAAATGAAAAGCTGACTTAAAAATCAGAAGATCACATCATTTACTTTGCTCATTCTCTCATTATATTTCTGGTTCTCCCTCCCTTATGAAGCCTTTTCTGATGTTTCCAACTCAGAGTTCTCTCTCTCTCTGTCCCTCTCTCACTGTCTCTCTCTCCCTCCTTCTCTGCTTTTCTATATCACTCTTCTATAACTGTACTTCCTTCATGCACCTTATAATTTCAAAGCACTTAGCTTTCCTCTTTTTAATTAGCACTGGGTAATTTTCCTAATATCTCCTACCAAATTTTAAATCCTTTTTGAGGGTAGGATTTTCTTTTATCATCTGCATATTGCTCAAAATACTTCATATCTTAGCAGTAAGCATTATGTTACTTGTTGAATTGAATCAATACTAATCTAATTAATGAGCTCAACATTGTTATTTCCTATGAGAGTATTTATATGAGTGAGTGGTGATACCATGCTACCCCAATAGGTCTTAAGTGATGCAATTACGCAGGAGCCCAAAATACAATCCACATTTTTTTATTTGATTCTCATGGTACATCTGAATGACATAAGCTGTGTTTATGAAGTCATGGGAACCATGAAAACACTTGTACCAGTGCACAAAGATGATCCTGTGACATGCCTCTCCGAGAGATTACAGATCTATCAGGTGAAAAAAGAGCATACGCCCACATCTGCTGCTCTCACAGAAACAGTTGTGTTTACCCTGAACTGTGGGGTCTACCTTTCTTACTCATCACTACTCTGTAATACCTGGATGAGCAGAAACCTTGGAGGCGACTTTTTGTGAAAAGCTTGAAAAGGACCTTTAAGACCACAGATAGCACACAGATAAAATCAGGGTCACCGTTTTCTAATCACAACACTTCTCCAGGGAATTTGTTATTCTTATTCAAGTTGTGGGTTCGATCCCTAGGTCGGGAAGATCCCATGGAGGAGGACACAGCAAACCACTCCAGTATTCTTGCCTGGAGACTCCCTGTAGACAGAAGAGCCTGGTGGGCTACAGTCCCATAGGTTTACAAAGAGTTGGACATGACTGAAGTGACTTAGTACACGTGCATACAAGTAAACGCAAATCAGTTATAAAACATTTTAAGTTGCTAAAATTAAACCTGCCTTTAGCTATAAGGTTAGGCAAGATTTGATTAAGATATTTTGCTAAATAACTCAATGAAGTCATGACTTAAAATGCCCAACCTGTGTTTTGCAGACAGAAGTTTATAATATGCCATGAAGAAGAAAACAATATTTCACATCATATATAAAATGTAATTTTCACAAATCTTTGAAAAACTGTCTTTACATAAACTGAAACATAATCTATAGAACATTTTAAGTGAGTCAATTTATGGTCTTTTGGGCTTTATAAGGTCTCATTTAAACCACTTTGGTTATATATTGTTTTACAGTTAATTTTTCACCATCAACAAATCAACTGAAAGCAAAATTCTGACAAACATACCTGCCAAATTTTGCCCCAAACTGAAAATAGTGTAAGTTTTTGTATTGTGCAAAACTTGTTTGGCCTGCTGTGGAGGACTTTCTGAGTTATGAGTAGAGAAAATGTTCGGAAGGTTACAGCCATACGGTTCGCATACCCATGGAATGATAAAACAAAGGACCTTCCTTTGTTGTCTAGGAGTTTAATGAATCTGTATTCTGTTGCTAAGCTAGATCAGATTGGGGAGGCTTATTGCTTTTGAATAAGTGCAATTCTCATGCTAAGTGCAATTATTTGTATATGTTAGAAAATCCTGGTTAAGTGAAAGAATGTAATAAAGCTCAGATAATAAGAAAAGAATCTAATTAAGACTAAGTTGGAAACACCTATGAATCATGGGCAACATCTTTGATACCTCACTTTATCTGAATCTACATAAACCTACTCCACCATCAAAATTTAATGCCAGCTTACTCCCTTTACACATCTCTCTTGACCTCCTTTCTCAAAATTTCTACAAAGCTATGCCATTCAGACTCTACAACTTAGCAAAATTCAATGGGTATGATATTTCTTCTTCATCTGTTTTGTCTTGCTCCACATTTGGGGGGATTATAAGTTTCTTGAAGAGAGTTCGTATTTCTTTGCTTTGTGTATTTTTCAAAGTGACTCGGAGAAGGCAATGGCACCCCACTCCAGTACTCTTGCCTGGAGAATCCCATGGATGGAGGAGCCTGGTAGGCTGCAGTCCATGGGGTCGCTAAGAGTCGGACAGGACTGAGCGACTTCACTTTCACTTTTCACTTTCATTGGAGAAGGACATGGCAACCCACTGCAGTGTTCTTGCCTGGAGAATCCCAGAGATGGGGAAGCCTGGTGGGCTGCCATCTATGGGGTCGCACAGAGTCGGACACGACTGAAGTGACCTAGCAGCAGCAGTGAGTGACTAGCGCAGAGTAGTTCCCTGTTAAATGTATAAATTCAAACTTCCTGAAAAGAAATCATGTTTTGGTAAAAGGCACTCCAAATGATTAACCTTTTTTCTTGGTAAAAATCCATGTACCCACGGGATATCTTATTTGTAGTAAATCCTAGTGGAATATTCGTGTGATTTTAATGACTACCTGAGGTCTACATTACCTCAGATGCATCATGAGACAAATATATGGGGTGGGGAGAGAAAGGTAATTATAAGCTTCAGGTGTTTTGTACACCTTTTCTTGTATGCAGCTGCTGTTATCTCTACTTATTGTTGATGTATCATTTTACATTCTGGCAGCAATGATGATTCCTAATTATATACAGGAAAATAAACTGTAATATGTGTTTAATACCAATAGTCTGTAGTTTGGGAAGTCATGTCAAATGGTTAATCATGTTTAAGACTAACAGTACCAGGTTGAGGGGCAGAAATCTACTGGGAAAAGACAACTTCCTCTTTTCTTTATCTTGATTTAAAATGTAATCTGAAGGTCAGAAAAAATGGCTTCAAGATACATGTTAGCGTTTTTCCTGAAGATTAGTTTCTCCTTTTACGTGAAGAATTCTTTTGGATTAGATAACACATCCACCCCTGCTTGCTTGGGTTTCCCTGCAGGTAGCAGTATCTTCCCTTTACTGCTCATCTCCCATATTCAGCCACGTACCTCTTGTCCCTCGGCTAGAACAAGGCAAAAGAATCCAACATTTGTGCTGCAGCTCAACCAGTTTCTAGCTGACAAAAAATGCTTAGCGGGTTTTATTTTTTTTTCCCCCCCAATTTCTCTGGTAAGGGTGATTATTCTGGTTTTACCCAGGCTTAACTCTGCCTTGCAAGTAAGAACTATTCCTTCAAATTATCCCAGTGAAATTAAGTACATTTAAAAATATATATATTGTGTTTTAGTCTGCAATCAATGTCCTAGGAAGAATTATTTACCTTGAGTAAGTGGGCAGGTAGCTATTTTAAAACAAGCTTAGATAATATTGCTTCTTAGACAAATGTCATAACTGTTAATAACTTTGGAAAGAAAAATCAAAGAGGGCACAAAACTAATGGTTACATTTATGGTCCCTCAAAATATTCCCAGACTTGTGCAAATCTACCTGTGGTTACATGGCAATGGCTCATTTGCAAAAGTTTGTATATTTTGTGAGGAAATATTAGGGTTCCCTAATAGAGAAAACAAGGGAATTCCAGAAAAATATTTACTTCTGCTTCATTGTTTGCAAGCAAAGGTCTGTATAGTCAAAGTTACCATTTTTCCAGTAATAATTATTATGGATGTGAGAGTTGAACCATGAAGAAAACTAAGCACCAAAGAACTGATGCCTTCAAATTGTGGTACTGGAGAAGACCTTGAGTCCCTTGAACTGGAAAGAGATCAAACCAGTCAGTTCTAAAGGAAATCAATCCTGAATATTCATTGGAAGGACTGATGTGGAAGTGAAGCTCCAATACTTTGGCCACCCGATGCCAGGAGCCAACTTATTGGAAAAGACCCTGATGCTGGGAAAGATTGAAGGCAATAGGAGAAGAGGGCAGCAGAGGATGATGCAGTTAGATAGCCTCACTGACTCAATGGACATGAATATGAACAAACTTCAGGGAACAGTAGAAGATAGGAGCCTGGCGTGCTGCAGTCCATAGAGTCTCAAAGAGTCAGACACAATTTAACAACTGAATAACAACAATTAGGGTTCCAGTTAACAGCTACAACATTGTCAGCGGGGGAGATTCCCAGAAGGTCTGCTGTTTTTCTGAATCTTTCAGTGACTCCAGTGTCAATTGCAGGTCTCATTCATACCTCGTCAATACTTTGAACATCATACAAGTCAAGCATTTAACATTTTAATACTCTTTAGTTAAAAAAAATAATGGGAATCTCATCTTACTAGAAGCTATGATGTATAGTGACCTATATCTGCAATGCATTGTTTCTCTTCCACACCAAACTTGAAGACTGCCAAAGGAATATGCATGACTGAATAAATTATCTAGTATTTCAGGAGAATGGGTATACAGACAGAGGCTAATTGTGGAAGAACAGGTGAAGGAAAATCAGGTGTGTCTTATGAGAAAATAGGGGAAAAACTAACCACAGTTTGGGCTGAACAGAGGAAAATCATAAAGGCCGTCAGCAGGGTCTGATCATAAGTGAACATATTTCCAAGGAATAGAAGGCATTGTACATCCCAAGAACAGAAGAGGAAAACAAAAAACAAAAAAACAGATGATTATATTCCTGTAACATGAAGTTGAGATCCTGATGCTTTAGGGTCTTGTTATTCCCCATGACCACTCACCTATTAATAAAATGTCAAAAATAGAGAAATAGAGACTGCATTCTTCATCCCTATAAGTTGACAGAGCTATTCATCTTTAATGAGATGAAGGTCATAGAAAAAACTGGTTTTATCAGCAAGAGGAGGCAAGAAATAAACACTCCCTTTGCCATTAGCCATTATGAATAAGGCAGCAAAATTAATTTATTTTAATGTTATACCCAAGAGGCACATGTTTTCCTTTTTATGTGATTATGAAAATACTGAGTTCCCCCTGAGAAAAGAAGTCCTTTTTTTAGACTTCAAGAACAGGCAACCCAATTTTCTCTGAGTTTGTTCTTTCTCCTTTGAGAGCATACTTAATTTGTTAATGCAGGAGTGCATTTGTCACCAATAAAATTCATCTTCACTCTATAAACAGACTGCCTGAAATTAGTCCTGATCGAGAGAAAGCTAGAGAGACTATTTGGTTGTGTGTTATGAAAACATAATTCAATGGTTTAATTTGTAATAAAATTTTTTTACCTCCAACCATTGCACAAGTAACAGAAAAAAATATACTGAAAGACCATGCTTTTGTTCACCTTTTGGCTTTTATGATTATGAATCAGAAAAGCAAACTCTTTTCTTTAATAAGGGTTTCACTGATGTTAAACAGAGCTAAAGGCTGTCAGGGTGTATTGCTTTTAACATTGTTATTTATCAACAAGTAGTGAAATTGTGGCTGTTTGTAAGGTACTATGTTAAGAGTTCGGAAAGAAATAAAAAATGAATGGGACAGGGCAGCTGCCCTCAAGTAATGTACAACCTACAAGGGACATCCACCCTGACATAAATACTGCCTTACAAGGCACAAGGGAGGAAAAGCCATGAGTGCATTTAGTTAGACTGCATTTGACAGAAGCCACAGTTAAACTAGCTTAACGATGAGGAAATTCTGTATAATGCAAAAGATGAAGCACAGAGTTGAGGCAGGCTGCAGGGGTTCAACTGCGCCACCCAGCAAGCACTTCCGCATCCCTCTCAAGCTGCCAGTCACAGCATTGGTTCATCCTGAGGCTGCTGGCTTTGCTGGAAAATGGCTGCCAGCACCAAGCAGAGCAACATGCTCCTTTTTTTCATCCAGTAGGAGGGAAAAACTGAGCGCTTTCTCCCAAATCCCTTTCTTAGTATTGCACTGGCTCCTGTCCACACTCATGGCTGATAAGAGGGATGGGATTACCTTGAATGACTTAGACTAATCTGTAGGGTAGAAGAGAGGGTGGGGGGAGCCAGGACAATAGGAACCGAGATATAGCAAAGAAATTAGACCTGAAGCAGATCCCCAAACTCCTGTAGCTTCCTTGGGGTTTGGTGAGTTATCCTGAAGTTCAGAACTGCCAGCAGAATAGGCAAGAGGCAGGACTTAGTATGGGGAAAATGTTTTCAAAGCCTCTGAGAGATGATTCATTATGGCTCTGTGACATTTCTAAAGCTGGGTAAGAGGAACACCTCAGTATTCTCCCAAAGTCAGATAATCATCCTAAAGTGGTTGCCAAGCAGTTTTTAAACTGATATTTCTAGCTCCTTCCAAAACAGTCTGTCACTAAACTCACCCACTCTACATAGGAGGGGAAGAAGTTGCAGTGATCTTACTTTTTATAGAGACGTTAATTCTTCAGTTTTGTCAGCTTTTGAAGGGTAATACAATGCTTTCAATCTTATTATACCTCTTGTCTGTGGGTACCCTACCCTATTCTGAGTCCATACCTGATCCTGTGCCATCAACTATAAGACTGCTTGTTTATTTTTTTAAATCTTTAATGTTTACAATGTGCCACATGCTGGTATAAGCTCATTACAGGTGTTAGAAGCTCATTACAGGCAAAACTCATTTGATTTTCATAACCAGCCCTGAGACAGGGATTATAGTATTCTAACTTTACAGGTGAGACAGCTGAGCCCCAGAGAGACTGAGTAGCTAACCCAAGATCACAGCAGTCAGTGGCAGAGCTGGGATTTAAATCTAGACAGTCAAGGCCCAGAGTCTATATTCTGACCTAAGAGACACGAGAATTATGCATAAACGATTGACTTTCTTTACCAAACAAGAAGTAAAATTTCAGTGATTGATTCACATTTGCCTCAGGTACTGTCAAAATGTCACCATTGTGAACTCTTTAGTCAGAAGATAGGACTGAAAGGAAGTCACTGTGGCCGGTGAGTGAGGGATACGGCGGGGAACAAGAGACTTGAGAAGGGCCCTGCTGCAAACGTTAAACTTTATCCTAAGTGTGGTAGGTAATACTTTCTGAAGGGTGATCAGAAAACTTAGATAACAGCATTCAAATAAGTCAATAATGCAATAATGAGGAAGAGAGTCTTGTTTCTGCGAGAAGTCGGAGGAAAAAGGGAATAAACATTTGTTGAACACCCAAAGTACGAAGGGATAGTGCCTGATGCCTTGCGCATGATTCGTCATTCAGCAAGAATGTTTCAAGGCTTAATTCCCCCAAGTAGAGAGCTTGGAAAATTTAGGTAACCTGCCTATGGTCTCAGGAAAGACCTAGAATTTGAAATACATCTGATCTCAAAACCAATACCTTTTTTTCCCACCACCCATTAGAAAGCCCCCAGAGCTTCTCCATGCCAAGGACAAAGAGAAAGGATTCCTTCCCACACACCATTATTCATGCTGTGACATGATAACCTCTTTAAAGAAAAATAATAGTTGTATATAAGAAAAAACTAAGTATCACTCTGAGAAACTTCTCTCGGATCTTTTAATTACGGACATCGGTGAATAATGACCTGAATATGTGAGCAAAGGAACAAACAAACGAATGAACAAAAGCCACTGGATAGCCAGCCAGGACAGAAACTTGATCACTTCTGAAAGTATCTTCTCCCTTACCTGAAAAAGGAGGAATTAAACACCACCCCCTACCCCAGGTACCATGTGCCCAGGGAGAGCACAATCCTCCCTGGATCTTCCTTGAGTTGCCCAGGGCCTCACTGTGTATCCTTGCACAGTACGCCAGCCCTAAAGGATGTGAGGCGTGTTTCTGTTTCTGACACGGTGACCTTGCACGCCTCGGCTTCTAGCTGGAGAGCAAGCTTCGGGAGAAGAAGGCTCAGTACTCACGAGGGCTAAGTCTTTGTTTGTTATGTTCCCATGAATAACTTATAGCTGCGAGGCCTCATGAACAGCGGCCCTGACAGGGCTGACGTGACAGTCGTGCACCGAATCCTGATCCACCCTCCCAGGAGAAAATGGAGTATTTGCTCGGTTCACGTTTCGCCAAGAGAGGCTCTTCAACTATTTATAAGTTGACTAGAAATTTCCACTACTTCAGCTGACACAATGGCTCTACCTACCAACTGATAAGAGAGATCCATCCAGAGCCTTTAGGAAGCCAGCTCTGGCAAAGGGCAGTAGTGGTAGAGAAGGGGACCAGGTCGTCACCAAGGGAAGTTCTCCTCAGCAGGCTCTGCTCCCCTCCTCCTCGCTGTCTCCTCCTGCTCCACCGCAACTAAGACCTCATGTCTACGGCTTGTCTAGAACGGACATCGCCACTAACTTTCTGCAAACATGCCTACAGGCAGCTTCCTTTGGCTTATCTAAATGCTTATTGCGGATACATGGAAACTGATACTGATCAGTATCTCAGTGCCCTTCTTTTTCTGGAAGGTGGGCTGTCACCTCTAATTCAGCCCTATCCAATTCAAAACAGATTCACTGAGGACCTTCAATGTACTGGTTCTGGGATTTTAAAGATTAACAAAATTCAGTCCTTTCCCGCCAAAGGCTTAAAACCTTATAGAGAAACAGACACACTGAAAGTATTGTCTGAGATAGCTGTTCTGCCCCAGAAGAAACACAGGGAGCTGAGGAGGTCACTTAAGCCAAGCTGGAGGATTACTTTGTGAATAGCATGTGCAGACCCAGTGCTGTGCACATGCCTCACCTTATGTAGTCCTCACAGCAGCCTCCCCATAAGTCTAGTCCTACTGCTAAACTGATTTTTCTGGTCAGGTCTCCCAGGCTCAGAGATGTTAAGTGGTTTGCTCAATCTGACAAAGCAAGTGGCAGATATAAAATTTAAACAGCCCAGACTAACCACAAAGACCATGCACTTACTGATAAAACTGTATTGCCTCTCGACAACAACTTACAGAGTTTAGTGTTCATGACTATATTAATTTGTTATTCAAGAAATATTTGCCAAATTTCTCATACATTCAAGGAACTAAAAGGAACAAAACAGCACTATGGGGTGGTTCTGGACCTCTGGTTCTTGCCTTTGAAGATCATCCTAGATGAAGAGTTTTTAATAACAGCATTCAGTCAATCTGAATATTCTGGAAATATTTGCAGAATATTGTTGTGTACCAGGTACCATGCTTGATTCTGAGAATATGGCTGCTGCTGCTGCTAAGTCGCTTCAGTCGTGTCCGACTCTGTGCGACCCCATAGATGGCAGCCCACCAGGCTCCCCCGTTCCTGGGGTTCTCCAGGCAAGAATGCTGAAGTGGGTTGCCATTTCCTTCTCCAATGCATGAAAGTGAAAAGTGAAAGTGATGTCGCTCAGTCATGTCTGACTCTTGGTTGACCCCACAGACTGCAGCCTACCAGACTCCTCCATTCATGGGATTTTCCAGGCAAGAGTACTGGAGTGGGTTGCCATTGCCTTCTCCTGAGAATATGGAGTGATCTTAAAAAAAAAAAAAAAAAGATCTCTGTCCTCCTGGAATTTTTATTTTGGAATGTATGCAAATAAACATGTTGAAGTATGTTGAAGATGGTAAGGGCTATGAAGAAAAGTCAAACTGAGCAGGGGACTGAGGGCACAGTGAATGACTGAATGAAGAGCTTAGCATTTTGAATCAGCCACTCACTGAAAGCTTCTCTGATTATGGGAGGATAAACCTGAATAAGGTGAAGAAACGTGTTATGTGATCATCTTTGTGAAGAGTATCTATGGCTAGGCAGAAGCAATGGAAACTGCAAAGGCTCAAAAAAAAAAAAAAAAAAGAACAGATTTAGAAGGTACCAGGAATGGCAATGGGCTAGATCTCAATGAGAGAGACTGGGAGCATTAGGAGATAGGTGGGAGGTCAAAGGACAGGTTATCCAGGGCTTTGTCAACAGTGTAAAAAGTTCCCGTTTTCTTTGCAAGAGAAAGGAAAACCGCTGGAGAACTCTGAATGGGAGTGGGGGTGTCATGCTCTGATTAAACTTTTAACCTCATTCTGGCGTCTCTGTCGAGAACTGATTATGAAGACAAATAAGTACACACAGGAAGTCCAATTAGAAGATCATACAAGTCTAAATTTGAGATGATAGTAGGTTAAACTAAAGTGGAAACCGTGAAGGTTGTCATATTGGGGGTATATTTTTCATGGCAGTGCTGACAGACTAGATTAGAGGACTGAACATGCCTAATCACTGGAGCAGTGCCTGGGGCCGAGTTGGTTCTCAACATACAGGAAATCTGCCTCCTTACCTAGGGGAAATAGGTCTCAGACCACACAGGGTCCACAAGAGCAGCCCAGCAGAAGTCTAACCTCATGGCCACCACCCAGCCATGAGCAAGCAGATGATATTCCACCTCAGTTGCTTTGATCAAATTGCTAAGTAGCTTCTATTTGGGTTCAAATAAACCAATGTGAAGAATTACTAAAGGAAATTTGGTTTTATCAAGTGTAAGGGAACTCCTTGGTGAAACTGTTACTACTGTAAGTAGAACACAGTTCTATTTACTGTACAACTCAAATATTGCTTTACAAGAGAAGTCTTCCATGGACCTCCTCCAACTAAGTTAGGTCACCTTGTTACAGCCTCTCAGCCTTTCTGCATCTTTCCAGCACAACTCTTGTCAGTTTGAAATTTGGTGTATATATAGTCGATTAATATTTGTCCCCACGCAAACTACTATCCCACCCTTTTTAACTTTGAAGCATTTGCCTAGGGAAAAATACTGTAAGCACTCAGAAATATTTGTTGGAAAATGCATTAACACTTCCATGTTCATTGCAAAAGTATTCACAACAGCCAAGAAAAAGAAACAAAAAATGAAATATCTAGAAACAGATGAATGAATGAATGAAGAAAATGAAGATATATGCAATGGAATACTATCAAGCCTTTTTTTATGAAAAGGAAAGTCTGTAGTAAGCAGCAACATGAATAAAACTTGAGAACATTATGTTGAGTGAAACAAGCTAGTCTCAAAAAGACAAATACTACTTGATTCTACTCATATGAGTCATCTAAAATAGTCAAATTCATAGAATCTAAGAGTGGAATAGTAGTTGCCAGGGGCTGGGAGGAAAAGGAAATGAAGAGTTAGTAATCAACAGGCATAAAGTTTCAGTTAAGAAAGATGAATAAACTCTGTACAACATTGTGCCTATGTTCAATAATAATGTGTTTTATACTGACAGTTTTACTAAAAGTATAGGTCTCATAGTAAGTGATTTTATAACAATAACATAAATAATTATTAAAAAATAATAAAAATGTATTTGAAATATTTTTCATTCTTGAAACAGAGAGTAAATGACCTATGAAGAAAACTAGAATGAAATTTAATAATTATGAGTACTTAATTCTATTTTTTAAATTCTATTTATAATCACTAATTATCCTACTAGAATGTACAGAATTCATTTCAACAGAGCCATAGCTGCCACAGAGAAATGCTTCTTACAAGCCATCTAGGACTTTAGGCTGTGATAAAAGTGTATGGCTTTGGTATCAGGGTATTTGAGATTGATTGGGTATTGATTCAGAATAACTGGTCTCTATAGGAATACAAATGAAGTGTGTCTCACCTAAATTATAGCCGTAGCCTCCCAACTGTTTCCTTGCTTCCATCTTGCCCTGTTAAAATTTTCAACACAGCAGCCAGATTGACTCTTTCAGAATACATCACTCTTTTATTCCCCCACCCCCATCTCTCTCAGAATAAATGCCAATATTCTTATAATGGTCTCCAACATCTTTATCAATCAGGGACCTGGAAGGAAAATAGGTAGCAAAATTAAACTGGTAATAGAAGGGAGTTTAATAAAGAGTCTGCTTACAAAGCTGAGGGTGAGGTTTAAAAAGCTCATTTATAGATAGTGCACTACCCTGAGGCTAGCAGCCCTGGAGAGCTATCACCATCTCTTGTCCTAACGGGGCAAGGGGAACCCAGGGGAGTAGCTTGAAGAGGGCTGCCTGGCAGGAACTGTGGCCTTTGGTAAAAGGGTAAAGTCACTGAGCAGCAACCCAGCAGGGAGGGAGCCAGGGGAATAAATGTCCTGGCCCTGGCATTCCCCAGCCCTTGCATCTTCTGTCTGGAACTCACATTGGCTGAGCCCCACTGGAAGGTGACAGGCCAAGGAGTCTGTTGATATAGTCCATACACGTCTCCCTTCCAGGGCACAGGGCATGGTAGAGAAGAGAGAATACTGGATCTGGAGAAGCAAAGGGGAAAATGTTCAGCTAGTGTCCTGTGTGATCTTCCCCTTGCCTCTTCTTGGTTCCTCCCGCAGCAGTCATTCTAACCACCTTTATCCTGACATCCTAGGCACTGTGCAGCTTCAGGGTTTTTGTATTTGCTATTCCCTCGCTTGGAACACTTTTTCTCTATTATCTGCACAGCTCATCCCCTCACTTACTTCTAGCTGAAAGGCTAGCTTCTCCATGCTACACACCTAAAAACCTATTTAAGATTATAAATCACCTCCCCCAGTATCCTAATCTCCTTAACTCTCTTCTGCCTTTTCTTTTTCCCATAATATTTATCACATACTATATCATATATGATCTAGGTTTGCATACTTCATTATGTACCTTTTATTGCAGCTATTGTTGTCAGCCTTTCTTGCTAGAATATATGCTCCAAGGAAATGATCTTCATTGTGTTTTGTTTTGTTTTGTTTTGTTTTTTTGGTTGACACATTCTAATGCCTAGAAATAGTACAAAACAAAACACATGAACAAGTAGAGGAAAATAATCCTCTTAAGTGAAGTATTCAAATACTCTCACAAACAGCATGTTGAGTTTGGTTTATAAAGACAGGTAGAAGTAAATAGCTATATTAAAATCAAACAATATGCCCCCTTTTCTACCCTCAAGAGACAGGTTAAGGTTAAATCTCGACCTTGATTGTGATGAAGTCTGACCAACTGTTGAATGAATTTTTGTCCCTCTGTGGATAGCTGCACATAAAACTGTTCCTGAGTGGAAGCTCATTCTTTTACAGTTCATTAAACTAATTCAAGAAAGGATGGTGAGCAGAAGACTATATTCTCCTGAGTCTGACCTCTTTCAGTGAAGATGGATAGAACCATATGAAACTCTGGTTATACCCTTTGAAAATACTAAGAATCATCCGAAAAGAATACAGTGAAGTCACTGTCCAGGAGATGCTTAATTGCGCTGAAGGACAAATAAAATCACTCATACAGTATATAATTGTATATCTTGGTAATCTCTCAAAGAAACCTGTAGATTTGTGAAGTAACAAGAGTTCTAAAGCACATAGAGATAAGTACAGTACTATCACTTTGAAGACAAGGAGACTGAGGTTCTCAAGTCCACTGTCTTGGTCATAATCAGAGAGCGCAGCAAGCAAGTGGTTGGAGTGAGATGTAGAAACCAGGTCCCCACTCCCTGGACCAGAGCTCTTCCTACCGTATGATTCTAAATCCTTAAAAATCAAGAGACCAAAGGCCCTTGCAGTGATTCTATTTGAGCATGTCTTCAACCTATATTAAACCAGCATGAAAAGATTTAGAACCAAAATAAAATGTTTATCCCCATAAGTGTATGAAGATAGGAACATTCCACCAAATATATATGGTTAAACAAGAATTATGTTTTAAATTCCTTTATAAGGACACTTATGTGTCTAATAAACATATGAGGGTAATAAAACTGAATATAGCAGACCTACAGTTAGGGAAAGTACTTTTTATTCAGGCTTTTGACAAATTTAAAACAAGATAGGAGTGGGTAATGATCTCATCTTCCCCATCAGATCTTCCCCCACAAAGCAGGGGACTCTGGAGCTATGCAGATGTCCAAATCCTCTAGAGTTCTTAAAATGAAGGCATATTTTTATAGTGTCATCAGTAGCCATAAAAGCTTTGCCAGGAGTATTTATGTGCATCATGGTAGCATTTTCAAATGTTAGTTCAGACTCTAATAAGAAATTGTAAGCAGGTAGTGTTTAAAAGCAGAGAATTGGTCTTCTTGAGCTATCTAATTTATTTGCAAGCCAAAGGAAAACATTTCTCTTTAAAGACAATATCACAACATCCCATTTAAAGTCACCTGAAATGAGAAAAGGAAAATCTAACTAAGGAGTCATAGACCTCGTAATAGGAAGTAACTTCCTTTAAACTCCCCATTAAAGGAATATTTTAAAGTAGGTTAGGTATATCCTTGAAACAAGAAAGTCTCTTCAGATGTCTGGGTTTTGTACCCTTCGGGCTATTGTGCTGTTCAGCTTGATTTATCCAATTCACAGAGGTCATGGCTTCCGAGAGGAGATGTGGTTAGATAAAGGGTCACTTCTGTAGGTCTTTGCCTTCCTACATTTCCACCTCAGGCAGTTCTTTTACAAGCTCACTCCTTGGAAAAAATCTACAGAATCAACCCAGAAAATATAAGCTGGCTTGAAATTAGGTGTGTTCTTTTTTTCTTTTCTTCTGACCTCATAAACCAGACAGTGGTTGTATATGTATGCAAACATCAAGAACTATGACGTGGCTCATCAAGGTCGGACAATGTAATCTGAGTTGCTGGATAAGCAAGAAAGTCATAAGAAGAGGAACAGGTGTTTCCGACATGTGCGCAGAGGGTCTGGGAAAGCTAGCATTTCACTTGATATGTTGTCAATAGAGAAACCGTTGGAGAAGGCAATGGCACCCCATTCCAGTACTCTTGCCTGGAAAATCCCATGGATGGAGGAGCCTGGTGGGCTGCAGTCCATGGGGTCGCTGAGGGTCAGACACGACTGAGCGAGTTCACTTTCACTTTTCACTTTCACGCATTGGAGAAGGCAATGACAACCCCCTCCAGTGTTCTTGCCTGGAGAATCCCAGAGACGGGGGAGCCTGGTGGGCTGCCGTCTATGGGGTCGCACAGAGCTGGACACAACTGAAGCGACTTAGCAGCAGCAGCAGCAGCATAGAAACCGTAAGACCAGATATTGACCTATAGAAATCCCTAGAAATTAGAATTTCTTTTCTACTTTTAGAGAATTAGCCCAGTAGAGTCCTTCCCACACAGGGGGGGAATATATAGATCTAAATATTTAGCTGTGCCTTGACCAACTGTGAAATAAATGTGTTTATTTGAAGATTCATTTTCCTGTCACTTCGACTTGTGTTGTGATGCCAAGGGTTCTGAAGTATGAGCCATAGGAGTCCTTGAATTTGGAATGCCTTAAGCTTCTATGGAAAACTTGAACCTTTCTTTGAAAAGGAGTTTTATTTGATATAATCCATATTTTGTAAACATTTATGGAAATAAGCACTATAGAATGTAAATAGCAGCTCTAGACCTAAAGTAACAAGAAATGTTGACCGTCGATGGGAAAAGTAAATGCAATTTCCTAGCTAAACTATGACAATTAAGATGCAATTTCCATGCAGAGATAATAATGTCAGTATTGTTCATTATTATATTCCTAATGCCTAGAACAATGTTTGGCCCATTTTAGAGGCTCAATAAATAATGTTTATAAAATAATTGAATAGTATAATAGATGAATAAACAGTCTTCCAAATCCAAATAAAGTATCCCCAGAAAACAGAAGACCAATTTGTCAGAAGGCAGTTCTAGAGAGATGAAACCCTCCTTTAAGAACAAATATTTCCCTTCACTCTTCATATGCTTTCACCAAGGAACCACATAGACCATAATTAGTTCTCCTGAATTTGCCACGCTCATAGGGATAGTAATTTCTAACTGATTACAAGTTAATAAATTGTCTTTCTGACATAGATTAGTTCCATATCCCGTGAGTTGTAGGTTGTATGAACGGGTCTTCCTAGGGTTTCTTCAGGAGGCTTACCATGTAAGGAAATTTCATAGTATCTGGCCACAACCTGTAAGCCCTGAGGTAAACAGCCAGCCCACTGTACAATATCAAGAAAAGATGGGACTTGTGCCTTGTGGATACTACTTTCACCAGAAAAAGGATATCTGTCATAATTTCAGTGTCCTGATACATTTAGGAAACTTTAGCCAACTCTTATTTTCCTAAATTTTCACCATACAAAGATTCAATGAATATATACTTGATCATCAGTAATGCCTGTTAAAGCATGAATTTTGTGTCATCACTACCATCTTTCCTTGGACTTGACATTGTCCTAGAGAACAAAATTGGAAGAATGTTTTGAAATCCACCCCAATTGTATGCATGCAAGTATTTATTCTTTCATTCAACCAATGTATTTGATAGCCTGTTGACAGCCTGTGGACGCTTAGCTTCAGTTGTAATATTAAGCATACTGAGGTGAGAACGTTGGTTAGTAATAGTTTGTTTGATAAATTCTAGCTCACTGTATTAGTTTTCTAGGGCTGCCACAACAAATACCACAGACATGGTGATTTAAACAACAGAAATTTTTTGTCTCACAGCCCTGGAGGCTGGAAGTCCAAGATCAAGGTGCCAGCAGGGTTGGTTTCCCCTGAGCCTCTCTTTCTGGCTTGCAGATGGCCACCTTCTTGCTGCCTCTTCACGTGGTCATCCCTCTATCCATGTGCATCCGCTGTGTCTCCTTTATGTTCAAATTTCTTCTTCTTGTAAATTCACCAATAAAACTGGATTAGCGCCTACTCAGCTTCATTTTAATGTAATCACCCCTTTTAAAGCCCTATCTCCAAATACAGTTACATTCTAAGGTATTGGGGTTAGGACCGCAGGATATGAATTGTTGGGGGGGACACAATTCAGCTCATAACACTAACATAATGTTGTATTAACACAGAATGATATAAAGTTTTTATTAGAAATGTCAGCTTGGAGAAACAGTATAGAGGTACAAAGCAGAGTCATATCTGTGTGAATTAGGTAGGAGACAGAGTAGAAATCATTGAAGGCAGACATGGTGGGTTGAAGGATTGGCGTTGGAAGAAAGTGATCGGTAAAGACAAAGTTGGCTCCACCTTGAATACCAGAGATCCCTAAAGAAACACTGGATCAGCAAATGTGGATATGTTTTCACCTTTGTCTCTTATAAAGTAGACCATTTCCCACACACAGATGGATTTACCACAGAATGTATGAAGTTCAACTTCAGTGCCCCTCAAGGCTCTTTCCAAGGCCATGGATATAATTTTATATTCATAGCTTTGTATTTTCTTTAAGAGGATTTTGGACTCCAAATAATCTGGATCTGTTCCTTATTGCAGGTAATTAATACTTTCAACCATTTTCAGAGGGAGAGGTTTGGGGCATTTGTTGAGTTAAACCCTTAGAAATGGGTGTTTACTTGGAACAAATATCACTCATAAAGTATAACTGTTGAGGAATAGTCTTTCAAACTGAAATAACAGCTGCTACAATCAACACTCTTGGAAATTTGAATCTTCAACTTACTTTTAGATCATAGATACTGAGAAATCTCTGGTCACGTACTAGCCTATCTCTCTGTCTCTGTGTCTCTCTCTGACTCTCTCTCTCTCACACACACCATACACACATTTGTATTTGGGCCAGCAATCCAAATTGGGCAACTAAACTTATAATCAATTTTAAAAGTAAACTGTGTCTGTTTAATAACTGTAGTGAAAAATATACTTTTGAAGTCTTTCCATTTTCCATTCATGGGAAACCATCCTTCTCACATACCTTCTTATACAGTTGCATTAACAATTCCCTCTAAGTTCCCTGGCTGTGCACATATCAAAACCCAGCCAGTGTGACATTTCCTTTCTTTGACATTAACCACAAAACAATTTCTTTATTTTCTGGGAAAGAAAAAAAAATGTATAAACATCTTGCTGCTGCTACTGCTAAGTCACTTCAGTCATGTCTGACTCTGTGCGACCCCATAGACGGCAACCCACCAGGCTCCCCCATCCCTGGGATTCTCCAGGCAAGAACACTGGAGTGGGTTGCCATTGCCTTCTCCAATGCATGAAAGTGAAGTCGCTCAGTCGTGTCCGACTCTTAGCGACCCCATGGACTGCAGCCCACCAGGTTCCTCCGTCCATGGGATTTTCCAGGCAAGAGTACTGGAGTGGGGTGCCATTGCCTTCTCTGGTATAAACATCTAAAGTGGCTCAAACTTCTCCTGCCCAGTGTGCCTTTCCAGAGCCATGGCCTGTGGCGAGAACCGCTTTCATTCTGTCCCCTTTAGAAGATACTCTACATTTCCTTTCTGAGTTTTGCATGTAGCTCTTCCTAGCAACAGCCTTGGAACTGAAGACAGAAAGGTAGCTTTCGGTTGGAAAGCAAAAGAAAAAGTGAGATGAGATCCGTGAAGCAAGACAGTTCAATTTCCCTAACAAAGCAGAATTCCCGAATTGAGTTACTCTTAAAGCACTGTAATCAGCTGTGCTTCTTAAAATGCCTGGGTTATATCTAGCCCCACTCACACGATGGTAATTATCAGCTGCCACCACACAGAAGTGCTGCATTCCCTGCTACTTTTTTTTTTTTTCCAAAATGTCAGCTTGTAATCTGAAGGAAAATTACAAACCCTACTTTTTTTAGGAATGTTTAAAATAAACCCACAAAAGCGCCAAGTCTGTTACAATTACTGTCCTGCTTTAAGGGAGAAATATCCCAGGTGGTGTTTTATCTCTGCAGCATCTATTTCTAAAGTTTAGCCACAATGAAAAGAGCAATAGTGCCTTATATAATAGACCAATTCCAGTTTTTGGGTGAAGCCAAAACTTCTTAAAGAAGCTTTAGGCTTTATTCTAGGTAAACATAAACAACCTTAAGGATCATCACACTTGTGTTTCTTTAATAAAATATCACAGCACAAAAATTGATAGTATCAATCATCATTTGTGTGATGCTGATAATAATGTGTAGAGGTTTGGTCTTTCTTATTTAATAGCAACACAAAACTTATACCAAGTGGAATGTTTTATGCTAATAGCAGCATTTCCAATTAAATTGTCAATATAAGTCCTTCTGACATGCTATTATTCCTTATTTTAACAACTACTTTTACACCATACACCTTAGAGCCCTTGTATCATTCGACCTGTAAAAGAAAAATGAAATATCAGTCAAACCGTAATAGGCAGAAATCTATTGAGAAAAACTCTTTAGCATGGCAAAATCTACCTGAGTTCAAGGCACCCGAGGTTTACAAGGAGAGTCTGCTCAGAACACCAAAAGTCCTCCAAATGATGGGAGCAAGTCACTGAGAAATCCATAAATTCACCTTTGTTCATATACATGGAACTAGGCCTAGATGAGTAGGCCAAGGACTAGGAGGCAGATGATCAGGCTGGGGTCCTGGCCCAGCTATGAACAGTCTAGATGATGCCGAGCAAATCTAGGCTCAGTTTCCAAAACTGAGGTTCCCTAAGGCCTCTTCTGACTCCAACTTTATACAACAAGTTCCACAAAAGATGAAGAAAAACTAGGGCACTTCATGAATTCAACGCAATTCAGGACCCAATTTCCAATAATAGCTTCCTCCTCTCCCTTATAAAATATACCTCATCCCTGTGTTTGTCCTGTTTATACATCCAAAAAGGAGAAAGAGTTTGAAAGGAAGAGGCGAATTCATGTATTCCGGCTAAACTTCTCTGGTAGCTATGTGACCTTGGACAATGTACTTAGTTCTAGAATTCCAGTTTCTTCACTTTTGAAAGCAGGATGGCATTTCTATCTTGTGTGTGGGTGCGTGTGTGGTAGTTGCTCTGTCATATCTGATTCTTTGCTACCCCATGGACTGTAGCCCTCCAGGCTCCTCTGTCCAGGGGATTCACCAGCCAAGAATACTGGAGTGGATTGCTGTTCCCTTCTCCAGGGGATCTTCCTGACCCAGGAATCCAACCTGAGTCTCCTGCATTGCACGAAGAGTCTTTACCATCTGAGCTACCAGGAAAGGGGATGATAATTATAGTTAGTATTCCTAATCCATCATTCATCATTCCTTCAATTTAGTAGCATTCAATAACTTGTAGTTACCATATGTGTATATATATACATATATATATTTACACACACATACACATTCATTCATATGTAATACACACTTTATCAACCTTGGAAAATATCTCCTTCAGCTCTAACCAGAGATGGGACTCAGAAATTCTCATGTCATTAAATCAAAACTAGAAGTACACGTTGCTGTGGTTCCATTCATAGTGGTATGATCAGAATGGCGCTGTAGCATGCCAGTGTAACACTACAATTCTTCATTATTCTGTTCATTACCACTACCAAAAGCCCCGCATGAACATTGTCTGTCCAGCCAAGGTGTACTCTCTGTCAGGTAGAATAACCCTCGAAGTCTAGACTACCATTCCATATCCAGTTTCAATAATGTAGAAATAGAATTACATCATTTTTCTACAGCAAATCAGAATAGAACCTGGTTCAGTGCAGATTAGAATGCGTCTGCTTCCATTTCATCTCATTAGCTCACCCAGCTTGTTTGATCTAGCCAAATATAGACCAAAGCCTGCAAAACCTACATACTTCATATATAGATCCTGGGCCAGGTCTCTGAAAAGTCTAAGAAAGTTTTCTTACCTTTGTTACTCCCTCAGCCTAAATGATCTATTACCTTGCTCTTTAATTTTGCCACCCAACTTCTCTTCAGAGCAGTCTGTGCTCACAGCTTTCGGTCTGGTCTCCCCCATACAACTTTTCTGAAGCTGTCCTTGTGATGATCATCCATGATCTCCTATGGCCAAACCCAAAATCCTTCTCAGCTGCCATTTGCTTCAAGCTTTCCCAGGAAATTGTAACCGTGGTCATCCAGAATCATTGTCCTCCTCAGCCGCATTAACCCTGCATATTCATGGTTCTTCTGTTTTTCTGACCTCCCTTCTTTTTATCAGAAAAATTTTCCTCTTACCATCCCCCACAACACACACCAAATTTAGGGGATTCCTAAATTTTCCTTATTCTTCTATGATCCTTCAAAGTGATTTTCTATATCCCAGCAGTTTTAACTATAACTCCATGCAAGGGACTCCCAAATCTAAATCTCCAGCACTACCCACGCTCTAAAGGCCTCCACCTGGAATCTCAACATGAGTCCAATTGTAACTCATTATCCCCCTCATGAACCTGTTCCTAATACTGTGGCCCCCAAGTTCTTTCAAAATCACCCCCAACTTTGTGGTCATCCATGATCCAAATCTCTGCATCCTCCTGCTCACTTTCACATTAGTTATTCTATGTCCATTCTATGTACCTTTATAATATATGTTTTCCACCTCTTTCTTCCCACTAAAATAGATGCCTTATTTTGTGGCATGTGTAAAATAAATTTTAAAGAGGACAGAGTCCCCAATTCTAGGTACTTTCCACTTGAAGCTCTCTGACAAATTAATCCTGGATTAAACACAGAAGACATATCTCTGATCATTTTCATCTCCTGCTCAAACACCTTTTGTAACGCCATTTCTTTTAGATTAAACACTAATCACTAGAGTAGATGATATGTATTAAACATTTGTTTAGTAGGTCCTAGGTAATATGTCACATGCTATCTACCTATTATCTCACTATTATCATAGATGTGATTTTACAGTTATTTGTGTGATTATATTGATAAAATATCTCTCCAACCAGACCATAAGCTCCATGAGGACAAGAACGTGTAAGACAGGCACTCAAATGCTGTCTCCTAATTGATGAATGAATGAGTGAGTGAGTGAATGAATGAATCCCTCTTTGACCATCAAAGCCAACAAAGTACTCTTTTCTTCTTTTTGAAAAGACATACCAATGTCTTATGTCCTTTAGCATATTATATATTGTAATTACTATTCTTGTATTAAATTTGATTAATGGAAACAAATAAATTCTGTCTGGATGACTTCAGTTCCTACTAAGGAGCTGTGCAGCAATAGTTCAAGATCAGCACAAGCAAACCTGGCAAAATTTCACAATAGAAATATTGATACTAGGCAATGCCACAGGAAAAGTAACAATAATTTGCCTCCATATATATATCTAATATTTAATATTTTGTGGAAACCTTTCTCCTGATGCCCTCCCTCAAGAAATTTAAGCAGTTCTGAAGTAATAAGCTTAACCTTCAGTCCAAGCATATGACCAGGTTACAACCAGCCCATTCATCATCTGGATTAATTTATCTGATCTTCCTGATTAGGCAAGATTTCCCATCCTCTGTCCCCTCTCTTGTGCATCTCTCAAATTCTAGTTCTTTTTCTTTGACCAAAACTGATTAATAAGTGTTCTCCCTTGCCAGAACCTGGAAGAAAGTTTGTTCAACCAAGCACTTATTCAATAGAGCAAGATAGGTCCCTCTATGAATCAGACATGAATCTTGGCTTCAAAATGCTTACAGACTGAAGCCCATAAAGCTAGTGCTTAGGTAACTGTAATTCCAAAAGAATGGTATAGGTGGCATAAGTTATGGAAAGCTAACCTGTGATGGAAATTTAAGGCAGGAATGTATAAAGTTGAGAGACTCTCAAAAGACTTTACAGGGAATTTGTATATGATTCAGTTTCTGAAAGATGAGTAAGATTTAGCTGTTCTGGGATAAGAAAAAGAATATATTACAAGAGGAAGAGATTAACAAAGATGTGAAAGTCTGAAAAATCTGGGATATATAAGATTATATATCATATAAAAGATATATAATATATAAGATTATATATTATATAAAATCTGGGATATATAATATTAGGTAGCAGAATTTATCATAATTATATTATTCATGTTACATTTATTTTGAAATATTCAACTATAATGATGGTTCTAATCTCACTTTTAAAAGGAAGAAAATAATTATTTATATAGAGTCCATTGATTTGCTGACTTATTACATTGGTGAACTCATATTTTTACTTTGAGCCTGGAAAATCCCATGGATGGAGGAGCCTGGAAGGCTGCAGTCCATGGGGTCGCTGAGGGTTGGACATGACTGAGCAACTTTACTTTCACTTTTCACTTTCAGGCATTGGAGAAGGAAATGACAGCCCACTCCAGTGTTCTTGCCTGGAGAATCCCAGGGATGGGGGAACCTGGTGGGCTGCTGTCTCTGGGGTCACACAGAGTCGGACACAACTGAAGCGACTTAGCAGCAGCAGCAGCAATACCACTTTGTAAATGTTAGTCACTGATCATTGTTTTGAGTTCAGCAAGTCTACCCTCCTTGTCATATACTAAGGCCTAGGGATGTGGAAATGTCAGATTGTGTTGAGCAACAAGAGTATGGATTTTGCATAAATATTTAAATCTCAGACACAAATTCATAACTCTGGGCACTGTAGACAACTGAGGTAATTGGAATCTCTCTAGGTCAATTTTCAGTCCAAATCTTGTGTTTAAAATAGTCTGAGAAAACTTGACTTTGGGGCTAAACCTCTCTGAGTTGATATTTCGCTTTGTTTTCCCTGTTGGGTAAGTTGTTATTTTAGTGGATTTGGTTTAAGTTTTCCCCCTTGGATATATGCTATAAATCAGGCTTATGGCATTTTGCATTCCAAAGATGCCTTGTCTTGGCTGTGCAACTGTTATCTCATCTAAACCCCACAGCTGTGTCACTTCCTAACGACCACCATCTCTGCAAGACAGCTGTTGCTCTTAATTGGCAGGAATGAAACAGATGAGTAATAAGAAACTAGCCTGAGTGACACACTACACAAAGAATCCATTTACATTTTTTTCCCAACTATGTGAAGCTAGGAAAGGTAGGGCAGGACCCTCCATCAGAAATACATGGAGTCCCTTGGTCTCTCGTCCAGAATTTTACAACTGAAATTGCATAGAGCCAAGCTGCCTCTTGGCCAGTCCAAATGAGAGTCCCACCCACGAAAACATTGAAAAGTAATTTGAAATCTCTAGCAAGTTTTCCTGATGAGTTGCCAAAGAAGAATTCTGTCATAAATCACAGTGAAGCTTCTTAAAATCCACTTTTTCCATCCAGTCTCCCACAGCACACATATTAACCGCAGCTACCGCAGTATCTAAGAACTTGCTCCTTAGAGTGTGCATGGGCGCACCAGCAGCATCGGCATCACCTGGGAGCTGGTTTAAAGACTCACACTCTTGTTTAAAAACCCACTTCAGACCTACTGAATCAGAATCTGTATATTAACAAGACCCTAGGTGGTCTATATGCACATAATATTTCAGAAAACACTGCTTTTGTCAGTTGGATCTCACACTTTAGTGTGTACATAAGAATCACCTGAAGATGCTATTACAGGGCAGATTCTTGGGCATTACTCCAAGAGTCTGAATCAGTAAGTCAAATATTTGGATATCATTGTCGTTTGATAACCAGAACCTCAGATGATCTGAGAACCACAGTTTGAGCTTAGTCCGTGAAAACTAAAGATCTCATTATCTCACCCTGCACTGTTTTTTCTCAGTCTCCTTCCTTCCAGATTATCTTTTTCTCTGCACTTTTTAACGTAGGGCAATCTAGCATGTCAGAACTTATGTATGTTTTTTTGTTACTCTCGTATAATTGCCCCCTTATAACAATCTCCCTATAACTATTTTTCTTGTTGCCAGCCTTGTGGTCTGCTAAGTGTATCATTCACTCACTCAGATTTTCTCAATCTTTATATAGTGAAAAGTACTACAAAGCTCAAGTCAGAATAGGATACTCAGCCTTGGAACTCTTTTAGGTGACTCTGTTGCTGAACGCTTATCAAAGGTATGCAAACCAAAGGGAAACTAGTGACTAATCGTTCAAAGAATAATAGAACACTTTATTCATTCTGTCCTCCCTTTCCCTATGGCTACTGAATCAGCATAAAACCTAACGTTTCAATTCAAAGTTAAGCAAGCAGAAGAGGTATCAGCAAAACAAAACAGGAGTCCAGGGAGTGGTGACGAAGACACTCCTGACAGTGAGATAAATAGAAAGAAGGAAGGAAGGACTGAGGCTTCAGAGACAGAGCACTGGACTTGGAGTCATTGGATGTAAAAGCAAAGTCTTTATCAAGACCTCCCAAGCACTATGGCTTTGAACATAAATAACCTCCAGAAAGTTAAGATTCTTGCCTATAAAATGCGAATAACACCTTCTCTACCTGCCTCACAAGGCCTTTCCAAGGTCCAGTGATCCTTGATCAAATCAAGTCTTAAATAAGGTATTAATTGCATAAACACTTGCTGAATGAATCAAGTTGATGCTGTAGACCTAAAAGAATGAATAGGACATAGTCTTACTTTCAAGGAGACCACTGTCTAATGATGAATACAGATATACAGATAACAATTAAATGAATGAACATTGTGCTCAAATAGGAAGGGACTCTGAAGGATGAACACATTTTTAAAAGGATGGGAGTGGGAGGAGGGTGGGAGGTAGAAATCTCCATCATGAATTTGTAAGTTCTTTCTGGTATTAAGTTGCAGTTCTCTCTATACCAGCTAATTCTGCTGGAATAATGACAAATATTTGTGATAATAATAACATTTTGAATTAATCTAACAAATTTTTTTGTATTATTAGTTTGATGAAGAAAAATGTGCTAGTAAGTGGGAAGTGTTACAGTTTGATGAGGGAAGAATAAGACAAATTCTGAGTGGCTGAGAGGTATTTTCTCATTTCCCTACACTCAGAGATATCAACATCAGTGAATGTTTAGCACTCACTTAGGCTTCATTCCAAAATAAGAAAATACTAAGTCTTCCATTAGAATATAAACTCTCATTATAAGCAAAGGGATTGTCTATTTTGTTCAATGCTGTGTCCCCAGTGGCTAGAATGTTACTGATATGTCAGTGGAGCTCAATAAGTATTTGCTTCATGAATGAATGAAAAAATAAGTTCCATATGAAGCTAATGACTAGCCAGTTACACATGCATACATGTTCTATTCTGCATGTGAACAGTTTATTTGAGGACAATAAATGATATTCTAGGTTTCAAACACGGGATAACTTTGACAAATTGTGAACATTTCCAAATTAGGATTTGTAATTTTAAAAATGAATCTGTATCTAGCTATAATTCAAGGTAAAGGATGTAGAATTTTAAGGCTCTCTTGCTAAAGGTGTTTACTGAATGATGAGTATTTTAATTGCCTTCATATCTTTTCCCATTTTTCTCCAGAGTGCTGGTAATGTACAAAGTTAAATAACATTTCAAAAATGAATGTCTGTGACTTTTCATCTTAACACATTTCTCTAAGTAATAGTTTTTCTTGACTTTTCATATATTGCATTATGTAACTTCCAGAGTCACTCTCATCTACAGAATAAAGGTGTTGGGCAAAATGATGATGGGCAACTCCAATATTATATGCATCATGTATTTCCTGTACTTTTAAAAATTCATATTTTTAAGGGGCTCTGGAGAATAAAGAGCTTAAGTAGGCACTTGAATAACTGTACAGTTGTTTTCTATCTTTCATCTTAATTTTATGTAGCTTTCATTTTGTTAAAAAAAAAGAGAGAGAGAGAAGAGAAAACTACAAAACAGATTTTTTTAAAAGAAAATTTTATTGTAACTACTTTGGATGGAGAGGAGATAGTTGTACATAATGGCAAAAATGAAATATGGGTGAATATGCTGTGCCTATCAGTATTACAGATGCTCTCCTTTATCTCTTATTAAAGAGAACCTTCTCTTTGGACCCCAGTTTAAAGGATACTTTATTGCATATAACTTCTTGCAATTTGGCCATTCCCAAAAGTCCAAAGCTAATGGTACACATGTAAGAGAATAGTCATAAAATCAAGGAAGTTATTAGCTCCTATTTGCAAAAACAAACTTAACCCAGAAATCTCGTCATAGAAGATTTTCAGAGAAAAGTCAAATAACCACAATTACACTCACCCAGAGACATTACTTTGCCGACTAAGGTCCATCTAGTCAAGGCTATGGTTTTTCCTGTGGTCATGTATGGATGTGAGAGTCAGACTGTGAAGAAGGCTGAGCACTGAAGAGTTGATGTTTTTGTACTGTGGTGTTGGAGAAAACTCTTGAGGGTCCCTTGGACTGCAAGGAGATCCAACCAGTCCATTCTGAAGGAGATCAGCCCTGGGATTCCTTTGGAAGGAATGATGCTAAAGCTGAAACTCCAGTACTTTGGCCACCTCATTGGAAGAGTTGACTCATTGTAAAAGACTCTGATGCTGGGAGGGATTGGGGGCAGGAGGAGAAGGGGACGACCGAGGATGAGATGTCTGGATGGCATCACAGACTCAATGGACGTGAGTCTGAGTGAACTCCGGGAGTTGGTGATGGACAGGGAGGCCTGGTGTGCTGCGATTCATGGGGTCACAAAGAGTCAGACACGACTGAGGGACTGAACTGAACTGAACTGAACTGAACTGAACACTCACCCTCCACAAAAAAAAAAGCTCTGCTCAAATAGCAGAGTCATGAGCAAATAACTGAAATAACCAATAACTAAAACAAAGAATAAAAGCTTAAAACAGTACATAACAAAATCTGTGACTATTCCAGTTCTTCACTCAGTGAAGTATAATGAACAGCTATATCCTGACACTTAGGCTGATGGCAGGGCGCAGAAGACTGAATAGAGTGCCTGCCTTCAGAGTGCCCACAAACCATGGGAGTGATACTCACATAAACGAACCTCTGGCAGGGGGTGTGAGAAGAGCTGTGTGAGAAGCACACTCCCGGTGCTAAGGGAGGGTGTGCACCTTCCGAGCAGCTACCCCGCCCCGCCCCCCAACCCCGGGAAGAGCCAGAGAGGAGGTGACATTTCAGCTCTGCTCTGGAAACTGAGTAGGAGTTTCCCAAGCCAGGATGTGTGGCTGAGAGGGAGGTACATTCCAGGGAATCAGTTTCATTTGTGCAAGAAATTTAAGCTTCTTAAAGGCTGAACTACTTGTATTGGGTCTGTGAGTATCATCTGCTAAGAGATTCATAATTTCCCAGAGTTAGACAAATAAGAGGAAGTATATTCTTCTTTGCGGTAGAAACGTATTTGTTGATTGCCTGAACTCTCACTCTGCTTCCAACCTTATGACCTATAAGTAGCCAAGAGAAAGAAACCCACGTGACAGCCAGCCAGACTGTTAAAAACAAAAATGTGCACGCTGTCTTTCTCTTATCTTGTTCTAAACAATTGTTAAATAAAGAAGGTTGTTTGATTTATCTTTCTTCAAAAACAACTCCCCAAATTTTTAACTGAAGGTATAGAAGCAGTTTGCTCTTTATTATGAAAGGGAAAAGAAATCTTTCTACTGACATTTGTGATTTTAAAGGTCAAACATACAAAACATCTTTTATTAAAGTGGGCAAGATAGATTTATAGTTTATATTCAGTACTAGGTAACCTGGCAGATGAAGAAAACTAGAACTGGGTAAAACTAGTTGGCCTCATAAGTTGCTAGAATGTGTGTGGACATTTGTACTTTGTATTAATTCTTTGTGTATTGGCAACTGCAAAGTTCAAATTTTTGAAGGCAGCTGCAATCTAGAAGCTTCTGGAAAACTTAGGGACCAAAACCCATCCTTTTGGAAATGAGTACTTTTCCTCCTCTTTTCACACCATATCATACACATTTTCTTCTTTCTCAGAGTTGAGACATGAGAATCATGTGGGTTCAGAGCATTCTCGCCCTCGCTGGGTGTCTCTTGAAAGCAACCTGAAGGAAGCATGCTGTGTACGGTTTGGCACGGAGTGCTTTATAGGCTTTATCTCATGTCCTTTCAAAGCCACTCTGCGCTAGATAGTAACGTCCCCATTTTACAGATAAAGAAACTAAAGCTCAGAAAGATGATTAAGTATGTTTCCCAGGAAAACACAGTTGATAATCACACCTATCTGATTCCAAATTCAGCGCTCTTACATTCTGCGCTACAATTTGTCCCTTAGGACATGTGAGGTTCATTTTACTTCTAGAATACTTGTTAAATCTCTGCACTCAAAAAAAAAAAAAAAAAAAGAGAGAGAGAGAGAGAGAGAAACATTCTTAACAAAGACAGAAACATTGGGCATAAAAGAATACACAACATTTGAGCCATGCTTTAAGATGACTAGAGTATGTGATGAAAATTATCAGAAGCATATACTATACAGGAGGCAGGGAGTCAGGTAGAAATAGCATGGCTTTCAAATGCTATTTAAATCCCAGTTTTGGCTCTTGCTAGTTTGTGACCTTGAGCCATTTATTTAGGCTCTCTGAGCCATGGTTTCCTGGATTATGAAATAAAAACATTAGCACTTGCTACATCTCTTAGGTTATTAGGAGTACTAAATTACGTAATTTATGTAGAAGCACCTAGCACAATACTGCCTCATTTTTGGTACTCAGAAATGTCAGCTTTTTTCCTTCACTACAGAAACCAAAGAAAGAATACAGTTGTCCAATATTGTCACTTGCAAGTAAAAATCTCTAGTTTGAAAGGTGAAGAAGAAATGAAAGATCAGGAAATCTTTTCTATCACCATAAAAATATTTTCCAGCCATGGTCGAAGGCAGACATTTGCTTTCAAATATGCTGAGACCACACTGAAACAGCATACTGAAAGCAGTTTAAGAGAGTATGTTCGTGGATAAGGAAGCCAGATGGGTGGGATTGGTTCAGGCGAGAAGACGGAGGGGAATAGGCAGGCCTGGTCAGTGCTCGGGACAATGCATTCCTCTCCTCGGCCACAGTGGGACTGGCTGCCTCACGGGCACCACCCAGCAGGTCCAAGCAGCTGCCCCGTTACTCAGACTACAGCACTAACCGACATTCATTGCTCGCCTGCTATGGGTCAGGCACTGTGCTGGACAATGTAGAATCGTGGTGAATAAAACCTAGTCGGATATATCTAGGATGATGCGTGTTTCAGTTCACTGAGTGGGTGGAGGTGAGTCATAAGAAACTGGTTAACCTGTGGCATTGATCCCTGAAGTATGGCGTTCAGGCAATTTCTTGCACGGCAGCTAGGAAGAAGAATCTACTCCCTCTAAGAAATAACAGGTTTTGAGCATCTATTATGTGCAGGGCGTTATCTTTGGGGTTCTGTGTACATTTCCTCATTTAATACCCACAGCAAATCTATGAAGTAGGTACTCTGTTTTATAGATGTGTAAACCAAGTCTTGAGGTTTCCCAGGTAGCTCAGTAGTAAAGAATCTGCCTGTCAATGCAGGAGACACAAGTTCGATCCCTGGGTCAGGAAGATCCCCTGGAGAAGGAAATAGCAACCCACTGCAGTATTCTTGCCTGTGAAATTCCATGGACAGGGGAGTCTGGAAGGTCTGCAGTCCTTGGGTCACAAAAGAGTTGGACACAACTTAGCAACTAAACAATGATAACGTTAAACAAAGGCTTAGAGACATGGAGAGATTTGCCAAAGCCCCAGGAGGTTAAGTCCTGGAACTCGGGTCTGATCTCAGAATCCCTAATTTCAGAGACTGAACTCATGGTGAAAAAGACTAGTTGTAACACTCCGAAGAGATTTTTTTCTGTTTTAAATACATCTGTTTCCTATAAAAGGATTAATTATCTTTTTATTCAGAATCAAGAATTAGCTACTAGCTCTTGCTTAAAGCCTTGGTCAATGACAGAATGGTATAACAGAATCTGTATTCTCTTTCACACATTAATTTATAAAGGTCTTCTGGCAAGGCCAGCACGCTTTCTAACGTACATGCTGCTCCTTTGATGCTCTGTATAAAGGCATTTGTAAATGATTCTGGTTATCTTTAGAAAACTTAAAATTGCTCTCTGGCATTTATGTAATCAGCAAGAGATAATCAGATGATTTTTTTTTTTTTAACAATGAGCTGCTTCCTGTTCATTATACTTATTATGTTTATTTATGGCATAAAACCCATTTTCTCTGTTGAAGGTCACCTGTGGGTTGGTGTGGAGGATTTCTTTCTCCCTGTTTAAACCACTTGACCAGTTTTTGGCATGTGTATGACTGTTGATTAATTATGGCCCTGTCTCAATCATTCATAGAAGAAATAATACCCTATGGTTCCTTTTACCAACCATTGAGTTATTCATGGCTTAAGAAAATGGTTGCAAAAATTCTAAACTTCTTACATATTCAGGATCTTGTAAGTAGATAATCCATACCTATGTTATGTATACGCACTCATCTCAGAGGAAGGCAAAATGTTTAAAGTGAGAAACTACTTGACATCAGAGGCCCAGAAGAGTTAGAAGACGCAAGTCACATATCCAACTTGTGGTTGTACTTAATTGGGAACCAGAACCTTCCAAAATACCAGTCCAATGGCCTCACACCACCTTCCCCTTTGTTGGCTTTTGCATAAGACAAACAGACATTTCCTTTGTTAGCCTGTAATGAAAGACTGTACATTTCATTCTACTTGCATTTCTTTTTTTTTTTTTAATTTTTATTTTTACTTTATTTTACTTTACAATACTGTATTGGTTTTGCCATACATTGACATGAATCTACCACGGGTGTACATGCGATCCCAAACATGAACCCCCCTCCCACCTCCCTCGCCACAACATCCCTCTGGGTCATCCCCGTGCACCAGCCCCAAGCATGCTTTCTAATATAAGAAACTGAGGGATCTGTGAGACACCTTTCCATCTCAGTGTGAAAGAGCTTATTGCCCATTTCAGAAGATTTTTCTGGGGTTTGATGCCTTACATCCACTTTCTTTCCCTTGACAATGGTATTCTGAGTTTTGTTCAAGGGTACTATCCTCTCTCTTTCAATCAATGTGCTTCAAGAAGAAACTAATCCCTCGCTTGTTTCAGGAATAGGCCTAGAATGGCTTCAGCCAGTGAAGAGATCCTATTTACATGTACTTATTGATTGATTCGGAGAAGGCAATGGCACCCCACTCCAGTGCTCTTGCCTGGAAAATCCCATGGACGGAGGAGCCTGGTAGGCTGCAGTCCATGGGGTCACTAAGGGTCGGACTCGACTGAGTGACTTCACTTTCACTTTTCACTTTCATGCATTGGAGAAAGAAATGACAACCCACTCCAGTGTTGTTGCTTGGAGAATCCCAGGGACGGGGGAGCCTGGTGGGCTGCCGTCTGTGGGGTCATACAGAGTCGGACACGACTGAAGCAACTTAGCAGCAGCAACAGCAGCACTGATTGATTAGACATGGGACTATGACTCAATGGAGACCAGTAACATGTAAGAAAATATTCTGTGGAGGCCTCTAAAAAAAAATCTCATGCTCGTCCACTGACACACTTTTCTTGATGCAGATCAATAACGACACTTACGGCCCCTAGAAGCGCTGATAGCCATCTGGCATTGCGAGAAGCCAGCTATGGTTGAGCTGCTGGATGCAGCCTTATCTGTTCAATATTTGTGCCTTTACAGTCCCAGGAGCCACTAATTCTTTGCTACGTTAGTTATTGAGTCATATTCTCTGTTATTTACAATGAAAAGATTCCCAGCAAATACACTGTAACCTTGACCATAATTAAGCGATAACCATGCCACCATGCTGCATTATGAAATTTCACTGTATGTCTTCCTCATCTGTTGAATTCTCCTTGCCTTTTATAAAGGATTCTTTGCCCAGCTCATCTGGCAGATGCCAAATACTGCCAATGTGAGATAATTGTGTACCTGTTGGAAGACCATACTCAGTATCAGGCCAGAAAATGGTACTCTGGAAGGATAAAATGCAATAACTCTAGACAATTTGTTTTTCCCACTGATGTTTAGACTATATGAAACTGAAACAAGAAAGGCCGTAAAATATTTGGCTCATATCATCTATTGGGCATTTCCTTTTGGATTTGTGCTTTCTGGGAGGTTTACATTCATTAACATTAATAGTTAATTATAACTTTTTTGGTTTTTTTTAACAAGAGAATTCAGGGTTAAGCAGCAACTAAATTATATCATACTATTTAAGCATAAAAACCATTTATGACTCGTATAAGCCATACATTCGATATGGATCACATATAATCCCATAATCAGAAACTGTTGCTTGTTCTTCCCTAGGTTCCAAAAACAAAATGAACTATGCCAAGAAGCTTATTAGGGAACTTTTTAGAATTTTTTGATATTCTGAAAATTCCATCTTGCTTTCTATTGTCCTCATGCAGCTATAGGCTGATTAGATTCATACTTCAATCATCTCTATGAGCAATAACCTGCCAGCATTCAGTGGAGACCCTATCAGCTCCTAGGCAGAAACAGGGAAGAGGTATGCCTGCACTGGCATCTATGGCTCTCAGCATTTTCCTTTCCCTCTCCTCTTCCATGGCCTTTTTTCTCTATTCTCAGAAACGCTGCACACAGTTCTGCCAAGGACATCATCCTGACCTGGAACTGTGGATCCCATCCTGTTTTTGTATTTGCTTAACCCAGAGATGGCTGTGAGAACCAGCCCTCGTGTCTGCTCCACACTTGCCTCCCAGATCACTGTGAGGAAACACTACAAATTTATTATTACGTTCAACTCGGAACGCTCACGGCCTTGGTCTTCAGCAGTGATTTTTATGTTATCAACTACTTTCCATCCCTTTCCCTCCTTAGAAAGCACCCTTTGTGCCCCCTGTTGAATAAACTCCCATCTTTTTTATTTTTTTATCACCTTCGTCAGAGTCATTTATCACCTCCAGCATTAGATACATCTACCTACATTACTCTAAGTCCTTTATCCTAACTGTTTTAAGGAATATCAAATTTAAGTTAAAGTTTGGTGTCCTTTTACACTGACTTTTTGTGAGTTTCAGGGCCTAGGAATATTGGGATAGCCAAAAAGGATATTGTAGATTGAGTTTGATGTTCTGAAAATAAATACATACAAGTTGCCATCCTCATATCATTCAACTGTGTGTGTTGATAGGAAATGGCCTTCATAATCACTATCAGTTGACCTTTGGGGATTTCTTTTTACTGTTAAAAAAAACACAGAAATAATCAACAATTATGTTTGCTCTTGCAACACACTCTCAAGCAACACACTCTCAAGCAACACTCTCAAGTTCCTAGCTATTTGTAATTTAACAAATATTTACAGAAATGTCCTACTGAAATGCAGAGACACACTACCTGGAGGCGGTGGGGGCAATGCATGGGAGCTAGCCCTCAAGCCATAAATTCAATGAAGGGTAAGTTAAATGACATGCAAGCAAGAATTATTTATTTAATGAAAAAGAGCATTTGAGCATCAGCAGATGGCCTACGTATTTTTCATATAAATATATACAGCTGACCTCCATATCCATGATTTCTGCATTCATGGATTCAGCCAACAACAGATCAAAAATAATCAGAAAACAAGTCCAGAAGTTCCCCCAAAGCAAAACTTTAACATAGCATTTACATTGTGTTGACAAATGTTTATATTATATCATGTATTAGAAGTAATCTAGAGATGATTTAAAATATACAAGAGAATGTATGGAGCTTGTCTGCAAATACTATGCCTTTTCATATAAAAGATTTGAGCATCCACAAATTTAGGGGCCCCTGGAACCAGTCCTTTGTAGATAATAAAGGGCTACTGTATTTCTGTTCTCAGATGCCATATTAATCACAGTATGGAAATATAGGTGTGTCTTTCCCTGATAGCTCAGTTGGTAAAGAATCTGCCTGCAATGCAGGAGACCCTGGTTCAATTCCTGGGTCAGGAAAATCTGCTGGAGAAGGATAGGCTACCCACTCCAGTATTCTTGGCCTTTCCTTGTGGCTCAGCTGGTAAAGAATCCACCTGCAATGCAGGAGACCTGGGTTTGATCCCTGGGTTGGGAAGATCCCCTGCAGAAGGGAAAGACTACTTTCTCCAGTATTCTGGCTTGGAGAATTCCATGGGCTTGTATAGTCCATGGGGTCACAAAGAGTCAGACACGACTGAGCAACTTGCACTTTGTTTGTTTGTTTTGTGGCTAAGTGCCTTCTGGGAAGGGGATTCTCTTTCAATGAGCATACTGCATAGGAAATCAAATTAAAATCACCCCATTCACATTTCATGGCTAAAGTCTTTACTAATGACCAATCTCTCCCAGAATAATTCAAGCCCCCCACCTCCCCCCATCATGTTTCCAAAGTGCTCTGCTTTTATCATCAAGCCACTCACTAGATCACTTGTTCAGGGTTTATCCCCCCAACAAGAGAGTGAGGCCCACGGGTGCAGCCATTGTACTTGTCTTGTCCAGTGCTGCATTCCAAATGCGTGCCATGGTGCCTGGCACGTAGATGATGCTCAGTCAACATTGGAAAAAGCAGAGGGAGGAGGGAGGGCAGAAAAGGAGGGGAAAGTTTGGTTCTCTTCCTCATATATTACTTTATGGTGTGTGTGTTAGTCACTAAGTCGTGTCCAATTTTTTGCAACCCATGGACTGTAGCCCACCAGGTTCCTCTGTCCATGGAATTCTCCAGGCAAGAATACTGGAGTGGGTTGGCTTTCCCTTCTCCAGGAGATCTTCCCAACCCAGGGATTGAACCCAGGTCTCCTACGTTGTGGGCAGAAAGCTACCTGGGAAGCTTTCTGAGTACTTTGGGAAGCACTCTCTGGTACTGTATACCAAATCACCCCAAAATTAGCAGCTTAAAACAACACACATTTATTACCTCACAGTTTCTCTGAGTTATAAATCTGGATATGGCTAGGTCCTCCAGCTGAGGGTCTCTCACAAGACTGCAGTCAAGTATCAGTTATCTCCAGGTTCAGCTAGAGCTGGCTCTATGCCCAGCTTACTCAGTGGTGGTCAGAAAGATTAGCTCCTTGCAGATTGTTTGACTAAGGGCCTCTATGACTTGTTGACTGTTGACCAGAGGCTGCCCACCCTCCCCTCCTTGCCATATGGGTCTCTCCATGGAGTGGCTCAAACCATGGCGATTTGCTTCATTGGAGTGAATGGGATAGACTGAGAGCAGCATTTAGAAGTCAGTCTTTATAGCGGAGAAGGCGATGGCACCCCACTCCAGTACTCTGGCCTGGAAAGTCCCATTGACGGAAAAGCCTGGTGGGCTGCAGTCCATGGGGTTGCTAAGAGACGGACACGACTGAGCGACTTCACTTTCACTTTTCATTTTCATGCATTGGAGAAGGAAATGGCAACCCACTCTAGCGTTCTTGCCTGTAGAATCCCAGGGATGAGGGAGTCTGGTGGGCTGCTGTCTATGGGGTCACACAGATTCAAACACAACTGAAGCAGCTTAGCAGCAGCAGCAGTCTTTATAGCCTCATCTCAGAAGTGATATCCCATTACTATTGCCACATTCTGTTTGTTAGGAGTCAGTCATTAAGCCCACCCACACTCAAGAACACAGGGTTACACAAGGGCATGCATACCAGGACTTGGGAAAAACTTAGGACCATCTAAGAAGGCTACTTAGAACACTTAAGCAGGGAATCCAAGTAAGAGGAGTTGACCAAAAAAAACAAAAAACAAAAAAAACTTCTATTCAATAGAATTGGTCAGACTCTGGTAAATGAAGGAAATCTGGACAGAAGACACACATTCCAGTAGGAAGCAAGTGTGTTTGTTACATTCTCCATATTTCTCCTGATCCACAGGACATGCTGTGTGGTCTGCAAGAGAAAAACATGTAAATGTAGGCAGAAGTCCTGAATAAGCCAAGGAAACTATTTGCGGGTGGCTTAAAATGGGTGAGTCTCTTTCCATGAAGGGATGGGTGTGCCACCGTCTTGACCAGCAAGTACATGCCAATGGAGCCATCTATAGCCCTGCACTCTAAACAGGTAACCAGGGTAATATTATATACACCCTAGCCTTACAATCTGTTAAGATCATTTGTCCTTTCATTCCCTCTGGAACCTATCAGGTATTTAGATGAGGCCAAAACAAGCAGTCACGTTCAAGTCCTTAAAAACTCTGTGATGGCATTGCTCTTTAATTATTAAGCTTCTTAAGAGGCTTTAAGCCAGAGAAAAGAATCAGAGCCAGTTACTGTGTGTCCCTATGGCTCTGAAAATCCTTTGGCTGCTGTAGAGGTGCTTGAAGTTATCCTGAAAGCTTTATCATAATCCAATCATCCTCCCAAATTTGGAGTTGCTTTTATTCAGACACATTCGGAGGTCAGCCCATAATCAAATGTCACTGCAAAGAGAAAAGGCCTGATCTTCTTTTTAAGCCCCAAACTAAAACCCCAACCTAATAATTCAGGCAGAGCATAAGGACGGTGAGAGGCCATAAAGCAAAATCCAACATCCCAGATAATCTCTTAGGATCTCCGCTAACACATTTGCTGTTTGCAAAGGCTACATTGCATTTAAATAGTTGATGCTGCACTGTCCGTGAGACTGCATCATGACATGTACAGAGAAAAGAGCATTGTTATTTTACTAACAAGCTTGCTTTCTAAAGGGTCCTTCTTACCCATAATTATTGCTGCTCTGCAACAGTATGACTTATGAGCTGACCATCCTTTTATAGGCTCTGCCCTCAGAGGAGCAATTTCACTGATAAATCATAACGTGCCACCCAAGCCATTAACTTAATAACTCAGGGTGATGTTCCTACTGGGTGAAAGCATCTGTAAACAGCTGGACAACAACAGCACACACCAGCCACTCAGAAGAGAAAGTCCCACTTTCAAGTCCCGATTTGAGCAGGGTAGACTCCATTTAGGTGGAAACAGTCTTTCAGACACCAGCTTATTCTGTACTCAGACCTGGATTCTGACAATCTATTTCCAGATGAACCATGCATTTATCATCTCATCCTGTTTTGTTCTTTGTTCTTCCCTTACGTAGAAGATCTAAGGCATATTTTTAAAAAGTAAGCTAGAAGTCAAGGACTATTTGCTTTCCATTCAGTAAGACATACTCAAATTTTGAGCCCCCAAGGAATACTTTAGAAGGGGTCCTGCCAACCACCCTCCAATTCCATATTTTCTCCTATTTCGTAAACTCCTTATCCACCGTGGGAAGGTCACCTTCCTCTGGGATTAAAAGAATCATAAGCACACGTGTATGCACGCAAACCAAATTGTGAAAGCGCAGGCAGTATTACCATGGCTGAGGAACCCGCAGCTATTTAGAAACTATTACAAAGTAAAAACCTTAGTATCGAAAGTTAAGGTATGACTTATTCATGATTTCTAAGCCTCAGTTTATTCATCTATAAATGGATATGGTAACACTAATCTCGAGCTGGGAGAAGTCAAGGAGATCAAGTGTGTATAGCACACAACACTTGGTTCATCCCTCTCTCTTCACACTCGTACTATAAAACAGAGTGACACGTTAGAGCACTCACAGGCATCGTGGTCAGGAAGCGCTGACTAGAATCCCAGTACTGCCACTTCCTATTTCTATAAACTTGCACAATGTACCTTGGTATTGTTACCTGTAGATCGGGGGTAATCATTCCTGTGCAATTGGATTTGAGGGAGAAGGGCTAAAGAAGAAGCTTACCCTCTGCCTGCCATGTAGAAGATACTCAATGAAAGTAATCTCTCTCTCTGGCCAGTAAAAGGATTCCATTTCCCACCCCTTGGGAAAGAAATTCTTAAGCCATCAAGGCAGCACTTCAGCTGTTCCCAGGTTATCTCATCTGTTTTGTTCATGTGTCCCTGAGAAGTTCAGGGAAACGGACAAAATGAGAATGCCTAAACGTAATACCATGGTCTGGATCTGGGAAGTGTGAAACCTCTGAATCTGAGGACATTGTTGCTGGGGTAAGATGGTACAGGCTTTTCAGACAGCAGTGATATCTGCTCATCACCCTTAATTAAACACAGAGAGAGGATGTTTCCATGTTTCAGCATTCCACAGATGATTATCAAGTGCATAGGATGGGCTCAGCATTATGCCGTAGTTTTAAGAACAGTATATCACTGCTTGTTTTCTTCTCAAGAAAAGGGAACAACAGCATCTGTATCCATTTCCACAGC